>NC_143530.1:32949960-33249960 GCF_031878675.1 Megascapheus bottae | reverse complement strand
TAGAGTGGGATAGTCCTTGAAATGATGGAATTGGCCTCCTTTCTAAGGGGAGCTGGAGAGAATTAGATCCCAATTGGACCCAAGCTGCCAGGAAGCAGGTATACTACACAAACAGTAGTTCAGTCAGCCGAGGACCATCTCAGAAGGGGCCTTGCCACACAAGGGGCTAGCTGCCAACCCCTCAGTAGCTGGCAAAACCAAAGGCTGGCTGGGCACAGTGGCTCACACCTGTAATCCCAGCTACTCAGGAGGCTGAGATCTGAGGATCACAGTTCAAAGCCAGGCTATCACTCATCCCTCCCCAGGATCTCAGATTGCAATCACTGTTTTCATGTTGAACTGATACCAAATGCAGAGAGGGAAGGAACTCAAGGAAAGGGTGTTGGGGGGGGAGGATGTGAGGGAGGATTATTGTCAGATTTGCCTTTGCTCCACATCTGGGCCTCTAGATCATGGCTGGAGAAAAGTTAGTGGCTTTCCCCATCCACAGCTTGCCAGCCACCTTCCCATCACACCATCGGCATTGGCAGGCAAGCATGTAAACAAGAGGGCTAGCCATGAGAAACATGAAAGAAATAAAAGTTCTGTGTCTGCTGTCAGATACAGATTGTTAGAATAGTCTAGACCCCAGTCCAACAGTCACAACCAGGAAACCGAGACCCTTCATCTTGCTGGTGGATTACTTCCAAAAAAAAATAATAATAAGCCACTGGCATACCCTCTGCTTTTACCTTGGCCAGTGAGCTCTCATCTGTCTGAGCAGACACATGAGGACCAAGAAATAAGAAAACCTCATCTGTGACCATCAATCAAAGATGGACAAAATCCAGTGCTACTGAAGGTCAGCAGGTAGGAGTATCTTTGCAAATCTTTCCTGTCATAAGGCCATCTATCATTTATTTGGCACCTTGAGATCAACTGGAAATATATTTTAAATGAATCTTCCAGATCTCAAGTTTATTCTATCTTAAGAATAACCTTAAGTGTTGGTATGTGGCTCAAATGCCACCTCACCAATGCAAACCCTACTACCAAAAGAGATAAAAGGAGTGAGGGTAAAACCCTTTCTGGCTGGACATAGTGACACATGCCTGCATGCCTAGCTAGCTATTTAGGAAGCCAGGAGGAGTAAGGAGGCTGCCTTCAGACTAGCTTCTTGAGGTCTAAGCAGAGTCCAGTAGAGAGAATGAATTGGCATGGGTGGTGAGACAAATGGAAAATAACCAGTGCAGTAAGCCGTTATTAATTATCTTCTGGTCTGACAAAGTTCATGTTCATGCAAAGTGAAAAAACTTTCCAGAATATCAGCTATAGAATGTGAGACAGAATGTGTCCCTTCAGCCAAACTCAACCTGGAAGAAAAGTGCATCCCTCAGTCCTGACATTTAATTCCAAAATGAGATGGTTCAACACTGCTGTGAGCCAATGTTCAACCTCAAATAATGCCATGAGCTCCCTGAATATTGAGAGTTGGGGGTAGATGTCTTCCTCCTCTCTCAGCCCCTCACCTCCATTTGTCTCCTTCTATCCCTGTCTCTTGCATAGAACACTCATGGCTCCCAGCTCATGGCTTTTACTACTCCCACAGACCAGAGTCTGACCCCTGCTTGTCCCACTAGTTCCCTGCCTCCAGTCACCATCTCTTTCTTCTCACTCAAGAATGTTGACCTTTTTTGCCCAAGTCTTCCACCTTCCAGCCTCCCACTGTCTACTTAAGGAGCCATTCTTGACCGCGTTGACATTTGCTCCTACAAAGACTTCCTAGAAGTCTCACTCATTATGCTGTACAAAGTGGGGTGAGTATAGGCAGAAGTTCCTCACTCAGCCTCTCTGGATTGAGTGTCATGGGAAGGTGACACCCCCCCGGAGGGCATGGCAGCTCTCCTTGTAGACAAGGATGCAGGCTTTGCCATTGCCCTCTATTGCAATGAGAATGATTAACTTGCAGTCTGGTGTCCAGAAGCACAGGTATCTTCTCACTCTGTGCTGGTGCACATATGGTAGGAAACTCATCAGTAGATTTTTACATTTTTTTTAGGTTTTTTTTGCCAGTCCTAGGGTTTGAATTCAGGGCCTGGGAACTGTTCTTGGGCTTTCTCAAGGCTAGTGAGCTACCACTTGAGCCACAGCACCTGGGAATCAAACCCAGGGCTTCATGCTTACTTGGCAAGCACTCCACCACTACTAGGCCACATTTCTGGCCCTGTGGCTGAATTTTCACATCCAATATCAGAGGTTTCTCCAGATTCGATGACAAAATATTCTATTATTGGATTTGTCTGGACAAGATGACTATCTTGTCACTCCTTTGTGCTCTTTCTAAGCCCTCCTGGATCTGTGCTTATCACAGCACGTGCTTTGTGCTGTATTTTGTTCTGTTCTCATCAGAATTTAGAAGATAAACCCATTCTTGTTCCTCTCCCCAAGTGTAAGTGTCCAAAACAGCCAAGGCTCCCCTGTGGAAGGAAATGAAGCCTGAGGAGATCTGACTCCGCAGGATTTCAACCAGCCATATACAATATCCTTGAAAACAGTACACTCTTGGAGAGGGTAACATACTCAATATAGGGCTCTAAGGGAAAAAAAAATAACCCATGACTGACAGTAGCTCCTCCCAGCTCTAAGCTGGCTCTTGGGCTTGCCGGAGAACATAGAAGAAATTGGTTCTGAGGATTTTTTTAAAAAACATTTTCCCCGGAAATGGGTAAGGACAATACATCCACAGTGTTCGCTGACTTTGCTAGCTCCTCTGGTTGAAGTCCAGCCTTAGAAAGTAGATAAGCATATTTGGTCATGGAAGAGCACCTCTCAGCTGTGCTTGAGAAATGCTTTGCCTTCTAACCCCCCAAGCAGGAGGCTTCTCCAGTGGTGCCACCTGTGTCACTGTGTGAAGGTGAGGCACTTTCCAAGGAAATACCTCACCATGAACCATGAGCTAGAAAGGATTCAAGGTGCTCTGTGAATTCTGGGTGTCCATGTGGACTTTGTGTTGTTTAAACAATGCCTGGATAATCTGGGTCTTGAAAACACTGACTCAAAGAACTCCAGTGAATGATGTCATACTGACTCAGCCATTGGATGGACCAGCAGGAAAGGGAGCAGTTGTGACCCCAGGCAGGGATAGGACAAAGGGCAGCTTGAGTCTACATGTGCACAGTGATGAGGTGAACACACCCTCAGTCGTGGTAGAACTGGGCATGGCATTTGTCACGAGCCAGGTTGCTCTGGCTTTAAGCAAATTCAACTCTCTTTGTGCAGGTGCTTTTATAGTTACAGTTATAAACTTTTATTAGTTATGAGTTAAAGAGATACTATTTGTTTCTAAGCAAATGTTTTGTTTAACCAGAGACTTTAAAAATAGCAAACCTATGGGATGGGAGTTGAGCCTAGTGGTAGAGAGCTTGCCTAGCACACACAAAGACCCGGGTTCAATTCCTCAGAACCATATACATAGAAAAAAGTCAGAAGTGGTGCTATGGCTCTAGCCTAGCTCTAGTGGTGGTAGAGCTCTAGCCTTGAGAAAACCCAAGGACAGTGCTCAGGCCCTGAGGTCAAGCTCCAGGACTGGCAAAAAAAAAAAAATAGAAAAAAGGAAAAGAAAAATACCAGCCCTTCTGTGTTAATTAGTTGTACATTTTAATGTTTTTACCTTAAGTATGCATCACCAAGAATGTACCTGTGAAGTAACGTATATTCATATCAGGAAAAGTGGAAAAATGATTGCATGACTTAATTCTTGAGACACTGAGACATGCTTTTCCCTAAACCTTCCCCCAAGAAAATGCTTCTTGGCTGAGTTAAAGCAGGTGACAGTTAAGCAATAGGGACATGTGATTTTATTTTTTTATAGATGAGTACAAACTTGTTACCCCCTTGATGAGCTGCTAAGAATAAGGAGAAGAAACCAAGCAATGCTGTGTAGATGTGATCCCCAGGCTGTATCGCTGTGGAAAGTTGTGCTTTGCTGACAGTTCCAGGGTCAAGAGAGCAGCAATTAATCAAACTGGGAAGAAGAGAAGAGAAAAGCCAGCAGACAGTTATAAAGAACAGAAAGGAGGAACAGTCCAGTATTTGTAGGAGTGAACAATGTTTCCTTTTACAGACTTGGGGAGTGTTGATTCCACAAGCCAGACAGAGGAACTGGCTTTTCCCGCTGCAGCAACCCTGCTTCCCTCTCGTGAACTTGAGACTCTCTCAGTTGTCTCCTGTCTGGGTTCTACACTTCGAGGGTCTGTGTCAGCCAAGGACATGGGAAGGCTAGGCAAGGATCCAAGGGAACAGAAGTTGGGTTCTGCTGGTCTAAAAAATAAAGAAATATTTCTTTTATGGCCAGAGATGTTGAGCATTTCTTCATGTGTCTATAGGCCATTTTTGTTTCTTCTTCAGAGAAGACTCTCTTTAAGTCTTTTGCCCATCTTTTAATGGGATGGTTGTTACTTTGGAGATTAGTTTTGGATTGATTCAATTTTTGAGCTGTTGATATATTTTAGATATGAGGCCTTTGTCCGTTGTATGGTTAGTGAAGATCTTCTCCCACTCTGTAGGCTTCCTAATTAATTTACTAGCTATGTCCTTTGCCATACAGAAGCTCTGCAGTTTAATGCAGTCCCACTTATCCAGACTTTCTTTGATTTGTTGTGTTTCTTGGTCCTTATTAAGAAAGATTCGACCTGTGGCAAGGAGACCTAGTGTATCTCCTATTCCTTCTTTTAAAGTTTTCAATGTATCTGTGTGAGACTGAAAAGGCAAATCTGGGCTGTGCTTATAGAAGAATCTTTAAAAGTAGGTCATTGTGTTATATCTTATTTATTTACTTATTTTTTTCCAGTATAGGAACTTAAAATCACAGCCTCAAACATTTTTTCCAGAATTAGGTGCTTAAACTCAGAGCCTCTCATTCTTACTTGTTCCTGGCCAATGCTATACCACTTGGGTCATACCTCCAGCTCAGCTTTTTGCTAGTTATTTTGGAAGTGTATACAAGAAAATTTTTTCTGCCTGAGCTGATTTTGAACTGTGATCCTCTGACCTCAGCCTCCTGAGTATTTGTGATTATGACTGTAAACCACACATTTGCCTGGCTATGTTTGAGTTCTAGGTATTGTATTTATTTTCAATACGTAACATCTACAATGTGTTGAATACCATGCCTTGCATCCAGTCTCCCCATCTTTCTATGAGGCATTGGCAGGTGGAAGAAACCACAGTTTGTGACTTGATGAAGAAAGATGCTTGGATGGAAGTGGTAACAAGCCTGATTGATTTTCTGCACATAGCAAATTATCCTTGAGATACAGACACTCCCATTTTCAACTTTGAAGGAAAAGAATAAACGAAGTCCCCAGGTCCAGACCCCTAAGGAGAAAGTACAAGAGAGAGAGAGGGAGAGAGCGAGAGGGAGGGAGCTTCCTGATCAGCCAATTGTCCAGTACCATCCAAAAGGACAGCTTCCCTTGAGGTGAGACCACCTAGAAGTGCTTTGAAAGTATGATTTGAGGAACAGATGCATCTTCTCCATAGTGTGTGTGTGTGTGTGTGTGTGTGTGTGTGTGTGTGTGTGTGTGTTTTGCCAATCCTGGGTCTTGAACTCAGGTCCTGGGCACTGTCCTTGGATACTTTTTGCTGCCACTTGAGCCACAGCACCACTCCCAGCTTTTTCTATGTATATGGAACGGAAGAATTGAACCCAGGTCATCATGCATGCTAGACAAGCACTCTACTTCTAGGCTAAGTTCCTGGCCCCTGTTTGTTGGTTTTGTTTTGTTCTACTGCACAAACTTCATTTATGTCACAGAGCACGAGGCAACTCTCTGTTAATAATGCAGTCATACTCCATCTTTGGTCAGATTCCTCATCTCTTCCACCAACAAGAGCTGGAGAAAATGGCTAAGTAAAGAGAGGCGGAGTCCACACGTCATGCTCTGGAAGTACAAAGCTCAGGTTCAGTCCTACGTGACTGGTGTCACAGAGCCATAACTCTATATTTCTCTTCCACACAGTGGGGTAGAGGTGGACTTGGAAAGGAAGGAAATGAGCGCCATCTTTTTATCCGATATCTGCAAGCACAGATCAAGGTCCAGTTTCCCTTTCACTCTGCCCCCTTTTGTGCTGCAGGTGCAGTTGTTAGACTGCATTAATTGCCCCTGCCCTTAGATTCATGCCTTCTTAGAAATTTAAGAGCTCCAACTGCACCTGCTAACTGTTGAGGCCAGCCTCAGCCATGCCACAAAATCTCTCCATTTCTGAGAGCAGCCAAATCCCCTGAATGTATCTCTCTGCCCTGCCAAGGGCTGCTAGATTAGGGCAAATGGATGAGACAAGGAATCTAGAGTTCATGATTGGTCAACAAGAAGCAATGCTCATTTGCCTCTGCCATCAGCTGGTCTGGCTTCTGCTCTTTCCTCAGCTTAGAATACCCATCTCCCATCCCACTCCACCTCAATTCCCTCCCCTGTCCATGAATCCTCTGCTCCTTCCAGTACCCAGCTAAGGCATGCCTCCTCCCAGAACCTGTCCTGAAATCTCCCACAGTTCTCTTTCTATGCCTCCCTCTCTGGTTCCCAAGTGTGTCTTTTGTTTGATTTGCTAGACTGAAGGTAAATGAGTAACAAAGGTCACTGCAGGGAGGGTGAATGGACTCTGTTCAGTGCCTTGTCAGTCAGTCAGGTAACTGCACTTTCCTAAGTCAGATGACAGCATTGGCTAACTGTTCTCTGGGGTCCTCGTCAAATACTAGGTGCACTGTGACACTCTGGAAATGGTTATTGCTAGTCATGATGAAGTTAAGTGCACAGGAATTCCCTGGCTGCATAGATATGTCACTGAAGGCCAAAGCTGTGTTCATTCGAGATCTCTCCTGTCCTGAACATGTTTGCTTGTTTACTTTAGATGAGTAAATGTTGCTGTTATATTCTGGAAGGGAAGGAAAAGCTGGAGGCTAGAATCAGTGGTGACTTTAAATGAGAACAGAGTGAAGATAAGTGGAAATTCCTAACAGTTTATAAAGGGGAAAGGAAGAAATTGCTCTAGCTCTCTCTTCTAGCTCCCTTTCATAACAGTCAAATGCAGCTTATAGTTTTGTATAAGGATAATAAACACTGCTGTTTAGCTCCTTAATTGAAAGGGACTGAATGCTAGAAAGACCCCACAGCAAAGATCTGCCTTCGGGGAACTGTTTTCTCTGCTTATCAATAAGGGAATGTTTATTTCTTTTTATTGGCTTTAACTTCATGGAACTTATGAGATTAATCTTAAGAAAATCCTTGGGATAGAAAGCTAGTCGTTTGCCCTAAGCATTATCTTGGGATGTAAACTGGCATAAGCCATCTAATCAGCAATGTATTTTTACTCTTCTAAACAGAGTTTCTCTCTGGGAAGGAACAAAAAGAGATAAAAGCAGGAGGTACAATCCTCTTCCCAAAATGCTTGGCAGATCTCTAGATAGCTTAAGACACTAGAGAAGGTCAGAAATGCATTGTCTAAATTATTTCTAGCAGCAAGAAGTATGACGCTAAATGAAAGGACCTCCAGGATATAGAAACAAAAGCCATATAATGAGTGATTGTTGTCCTTAATGTACTATGTTATCTCTCATCTTTTTTGTTGTCCCTTGGTTATCTCACATTGTTACAGTATTTCACCTTGTTATCTGATATATTGGATATATGCTTATTGGGTTATTTGAAATAGGATAGGGAAGGGGGGGAAACAAGATGAGGGGCAGGGGTGGGGAGAGGGAAATGGGGACCAAGACATGAGAAAGGGTATTAATGTATGTGAAGTAATGCACCCTCTATCTGGTGAATATAATGTAACCCTTCTATTAATTACAATAAAAAATATATGGAAAAAAAGAATGTCCCTTTTCCTAACCACACTCTAAAATAAACCTACAGAGCTTCACAGAAGACTCTTTAAGAAAGAGGTGAGTACCCGAGTGCCATCATTTTCTCTGTAGCACTAAAGCCTTTAAGAGATACTCAGGTTACAGTGAATGATTTGTATTCTTTGATTTCTACTTAAAGATGCTTGGGCATATATTAACTATTTTAAAGCTAGAACATCTAGTACTTAGATATCTCTTCAAAGTTCACCAATCCTAATATTTCCATTTTCATCCTACAAATAGGCAAAAACTTTTCTATGTGAGTGGTTTTTGTTTGAGTTGTTAGTTTTGGCATAACTGGAGTTTTAACCCTGGTCCAAAGCCTGTCAAGTCTCTTCCTCATTTTTATCAGAGTTAAGTATCTGAAACCAGCTTTAAAGCCTAAGGTATAACCAGGTGTTTTCATTTGGGCCAGTTGAAATACAGTTTTAATCCTTTTCCTGAATACTATTAAAAAATTTAGTCACCAGCATGAGCCTACAACTTGAACTTGGCCTTATTTGTTCTTAATTGCTTTTGTGTTCTCAATAAATGACCATATTATGCCAATACTGGGGCTTGAACTCAGGGCCAGGGTGCTTTCCCTTAGCTTTTTCACTCAACTCTAGAATGATAACAGTTGAGCCATAGGTCTTCATCAGCTTTTTTCTAGTTAATTGGATATAGAAGTCTCATGGACTTTTCTTCCCAGGCTGTTTTTAAACCACATTCCTCAGATCTCAGCCTCCTCAGTAACAAGGATTGCAGGCATGAGCCACTGATGCCCTATCCAGCAAATGCCTTTTAAAAGTACATTGATTCAGAGGCATGGATAAAGTGGCAATTCACTTACCTAGTAAGTTCAAAATCTTGGATACAAGCCCCAGTAAAGGAAAAAGAATCAACAATGGCCAAAAAGAGTACATTTGTGGCCACAAAATAATAAGTAAATAAATATCTATTGGCAAAGCTGGGAGTGTGGCCTAGTGGTAAAGTGCTTGCCTGGAATGCACAAAGCTCTAGGTTCAATTCCTTGGCCAAAAAAAAAAAAAAAAAACTATTGACAATAGCTGTTTCGCACTTTTATCTACTGAATTACTTATGCTCATATCCTCATTTTCTAGGATCTTGGTTGCAAATTGGTAATACATGCAATAATCTGAATGGTTAGTTTAAAAACAATGCCTATCATAGCCCCAGAATACTAGTTTTCTCTTTGAAGTAATAATAGTATTCTATAGTATTCTGTCCTAGAATGTCATTTTTAAGTTAGATACATTCCCTAAGTTACCTGCAACAAATCTTAAGGCATTACAAAAAGATATTTAGGGGGGCTGGGAGTTTTGCCTAGTGGTAGAGTGCTTGTCTATCATGCACAAAGACTCGGGTTCGATTCCTTGGTACCACATACGTAGAAAAAAGCCGGAAGTGGTGCTGAGGGTCAAGTGGTAGAGTGCTAGCCTTGAGAAAGTCCGAGGACAATGCTCAGGCCCTGAGCCCAAGCCCAGGACTGGCAAAAAAAAAAAAAAAAAGATATTTAGGAAGTATAACCCTGTAGCTAAGAAGTGATAGCTTTTTATAGCAGTAAAGATTTTTCTAAGTTGCCAAAGATTTCAACTAAGAATTCAATCTTCCTGATGCGTAATCAGCACAAAAGCCATTTTTCCTTTGTGTGATAATGACAGATGGCATGTAAAAGCCATTTCCAGACTTAGCTCCTTTTAAAAGTCAGAGAATGGTTATGATGGGGATAAAATAATAGACATCAAAGGATGCTGGTTTTAGAAAGAGCAGTGGAAGACAGCAAGCAGAAACGCTGAGATCTTCACATGAGATCTGTTTGTAATCATAAGGCAGACAGGTAATTTCTGCATGTACAGATTTCCTTTGGCCTGATGCTACAAAAAAACCTGTTAAGCTGAGAGAAAATATCTCCTCTTAGCTGAACTTACCCCTGGTTCTAGCAGGGGTAAGTTTTAGTGTTTTGGTCCTGATGCATGGCACTGGATGGTTCTTCAAGTGCACGAAATGATAAAGACCCTTCTCACGCACTCCCCATGAGACAGCTAGTTAGTGCTTCATGCCACTGACTGGCACCATCAGTCAGTCAGCCAGTCAGATTGAGATTCCTTCACGGTGAATCCACTGTAAACTACAACTGTCCTTATTTATACTACTAGTTACAATTACAATTCCCCATCCTTCCCCAACAAATATGAATCAGTTCACTGTTTAAAGATGGATTGGAAGCCAACATAAAACAGAAATATGATTTTTTTTTCAATTCCTGGGGCTTGAATTCAGGGCCTGAGCACTGTCCTTGCCCTTCTCAAGGCGAGAGCTCTACCATTTCAGCCACAATATCACTTCTGGCATTTTTTATGGATGTGGTGCTGAGGAATCAAACCTGGGTCTTCGTGCACGCTAGGCAAGCACTCTACCACTAGGGCCAAACTCCTAGCCTCCAAATTCTTTCCTACAAGTAAACTGTCTATACAGTGGGCTTCCTTTCCAAAAGAAGTTCTTTGTGCATCGAAATATATTTAGCTGTGTCCTTAAGAGCTACCAGAAACTGATAGCACTGCCCCATGACACACTCGCACACACACACACACAAACACACACGCACACAGTCAAAAAACTTTTCAGACATAATCAGAGTCCTGGGGGTAGAGGGAGTAGAAAAATAGCCTTCTATTTAGAACTACTGGTTTAGGATTCTATTTAGTAAGTAGATTTCATCTGTAACAGTGATATCTAAAAGACCAACATTAAAAAATCTTTTTACCAAAATCCTAAGTGTAAAACATGAATCAATTCAATTATTATTTCAATGGACAGTTCTTAAGTAAGAGACATTTTATCCTGAAAAACTAAAATCATAAATAATTTGATACTGAAAAAACACTGCTCCTGGATCAGGTCCTACGTCTCTATGGTCTCAAAGAATGAGACCACAGACATAGAGGGAGAAGGAAAAGAGGAAAGATTTATTGACAAAATGGATTAGCAAGAGTTTTTGCTAGCTAAGAGGTATCCCAAGGGAGGGTATCTGAGAGAGAGCAATGTGACTTGTAATATCGTTGGACAGCCTGCAGGCCATAGCAGTCCCCATACCCGACCTAGCCTCTATGCCAACTGCAGGAATTCTCCACACATTGATTAGCCCCTCTAATTGGTTAACTGCCCTGATGCTCATCTTTGGGGCCCAATCAGTCCATTTTTACATACAAGTCTTCCAAGGGCAATGGGCCCTGCCCAGGGACCTGCATGTGAGTCTGCTCAAGGCCATAATGATGTGATGTCTAAGAGATTGCCTAAGAGACTGCTCAAGGCCATAGCCAGGAATACAGAACCTCTTTGGGGAGGAGTCTTTGCCCCAATTGCTTTGTCAAGCTCATTTTCTTTCTTATTGTCACTTAAGTGTAGATTTGTTGAAAGAAGAAAATAAGCCCAGAAATCACTGTAAGAAATTAGTCAGAACTGATAGTCAGAATATATAAAACTCACTCAAAATCTCATCGCAATAAAAAAAAAAGATATTGCTCTCCTAGCAGAGATTTGCAATAGAGCAAAACCTTGATACAAAAGGCCATATAGTAGGACGCTAAATGAAAGGATCTCTAGGATATAGAAACATAAGCCATATAATGAATGATTGTTGTTCTTAAGGTACTATGTTATCTCTCATCTCTTTTGCTGTCCCTTGGTTATCTCATATTGTTGCAGTATCTCACTTTGTTACCTGATATATCGGATATATTTGTATTTGGTTATTTGAAACTGGATAGGGAACGGGGGAAAACAAGATGAGGGGTGGAGGTGGGGGGGAGGGAAATGGGGACCAAGACATGTGAAAGAGTATCAATGTATGAGAATTAATGCACCATCGATCTGGCAAATATCATGTAACCCTTCTATTAATTACAATAAAAATATATGAAAAAAAGGTATTGCTGACACTTGGTGAACACTTTTCTAGGTATCTCTTTTTGTCTACATGTAAGCATAAAGCCAGTTAGATTCAGAGGTCCTTCCAGAAAAAAAATTCATGATACCACATTTACATTAACTATTAACTTATACTCAAACAATTCCAAACTAAAGGTACTCTATTTCTTCATTTTTCCATGAATAATAAATGAGAAACAGCCAGTCAGTGATGTGCTCTTATATTCCCAGGCACTTAGGAGAATGAGGCACGAGGATCACTTCAGCCCAAGACTTCAAAGGCAGACTGGAAGACATGAGATAGTGTGAAAGAGAGGGAAAGGAGAAAGAGGAAGAGACAAACAAGAGAGGGGTTAGGGAGAGAGAGATAGGGCATGAGTGATTGAGGGGGGAGAGGGAGGGAAAACAGAGAGAGAGAGAGAGAGAGAGAGAGAGAGAGAGAGAGAGAGAGAGAGAGAGAGAGAGAGAGAGAGAGAGAGAGAGAGAGGCAGGCTATAGTGTGAAGATTATGACAAGGAGCCGGGATGATAACTGCTGCCTGAAATTGTAAAAGAAGATCCAAAGACATATTGATATTCCAGGAAAAGATCCAAATTCAAGACTTAAAATACAGTTTCTATGAAAGTGGATCCATTTCACACCATTGTAAAGCCAAGAAATCAAACTTTAAATCCCCATAAGTGAGATTGTCAGCATTTACATGTGCCTTTACACTTTTCCATAGTTGTTTGGGCCCGGTTCCATTTTCAGTGAGTTCATAGCTTCACAGTCCTAAATTCATTATTTTGAGTCATCTTTCATTTGCCTAGATTGGTGTATGAGTCAATATGTATTTGCAGGAGAGACCCTCAGTTGCTGTAATTACTGAGTTTTCCAATTGTTGATAATTTCCACCTACTACTTTCTGACTCAAGAGGCAACTCAGCCTGCTCTTTCTTTCAACTCTATAGATACCAGGGAACCATTTTTGCTGGCCAGCTCCTACTGCCTCAGGCTCCAAGCCCACCCTGAGCACCAGGCATTCATAATGGCTCCTCACACCCTTCTGGCTTCTTCTCTCAGAGGCATCTATATACTATCCAAAAACCACACCAGGAAATGACAGGGATCTAGCTCTTGAGTGAATCCCTTCTTCACTTGGCTGAACTCCTGAACCATGCCCAGAGCCATCTCTCAAAATGGCAGCAGAAACAAATGTTTATTTCTCCTCCCCTAACCCCACTCCTCAAACAGAGGGACTCTAGTAGCTTCCCTTCCCTTTTTCATACTCTGCCCATTGAGTCTAGAAGATACGGCATGATTGAGTCCCCACTTTGTCCTGAAGAAGCCATGATTTCTCCTCCTTCCTGTCTTCTTTCTGGTAATATTGCATTGGTTCTACAATTTAGTTCTGCTCTTTTGGGTTATTAGCATCTCTAATGAGTACCAAAGAAGGCTTTCTGTATGACCTTCAGATCTTCGCTTCCAGCAAAAATGTTTATATGAGATAACCAAGGATTAATTACCTCATGATTCCATAGTACATCCTGACAAGGATTAGGAAGTAAAGAGTGCCTCTTAGCAGAGAAACCCACCTGCTTCTTTAAGACACATCACCCTTTCCGGCATGGTGGTTCACATCTGTAATCCTAGCTACAGATCTCAGGAGGCTGAGATCTGAGGATTGAGGTTCAAAGCCAGTCCAGGCACCAAAAAAAAAAAAAAAAAGACTGAGAGACTCTTATCTCCAGTTAATCACTAGAAAAATGGTAAGTGGGGCTGTGGCTCAGGGGTAGGGTGGTAGCCTTGAGCTGAAGAGCTCAGGGACATCACCCAGACCCCAGAGTTCAAGCCCCATGCCCCATCAAAAAAAAAAAAGACAACAACACATCCTCTGAATCACCTTTGCCACTCTCACCTTCCTAAAGGCTTGACTGTATTTTTGGCCACCTCTATATTTCTTAGCACATGAAAAAAGTAAACTGTAGGGGCCGGGAGTTTGGCCTAGTGGTTAAAGTGCTTGCCTAGCATGCACGAAGACCCGGGTTCGATTCCATGGTACCACATACATAGAAAAAGAAGCCGGAAGTAGTGCTGAGGCTCAAGTGGTAGAGCTCTAGCCTCCTTGAGAAAGTCCAAGGACAGTGCTCAGGCCCTGAGCTCAAGCCCAAGACTGGCAAAAAAAAAAAAAAAAAAGAAAAAAGTAAACTGTATATGTAGTTGTCATCTTTAGTTTGTGACAAAAAGTACCTCAAAATAGAATCTACATAGCCATTTATTGATAAAGGGAATATATTAATAATTCTGTTAGTGTTCATGCCTGTAATCCTAGCTATTCAGGATGCTGAGATTTGAGGATCAAGGTTCAAAGCCAACCCAGGCACTAAAGTCCACTAGTAAAGTTTAGGGCTCAGGATTAAATGATGTATAAGGGAATGCCAAACATAAGCTACTGACAGGATATCAATTTTAACAATACAAAAAAGGATTGCTACATTTTGAGAAATGCGTTGTTAGGTGATTCCATCACTGTAGGAACACCGTGGAGTTGCTTGTGTGCAAATTAAGGTGGTCACTAGTGCCACAATCTTACAGGACCTCTGTGTCATGTGAATTCTCATTGACTGAAGGATTGTTGTGAGGTACAGGATTGTCATAGTTAATGTTTCCTTAGTGGCCTGAAGCGTGCCTATACTTTGAATTGTTTGGATGTGTGACCTTGTTCAATCATGCAATGACACTGGAGATAGAGATACTATTATTGTATCTATGTTCTTGTCACTGAGATTCAGAGGGATTAAGTAATGTGCCCATGATCACACAACTAGTGAGTAGCAAAATCTGGACTTGAACTCATGGAGGTGTCCTATGAGAGCATTTATATTAGGAGAGACGTGTGTAGGCTACCTTGACTGGGGAGGACAAGAAAAAAAAAAAGTGTTAGAGAAACACGCCTTTTAACCTAAACTTTAGGTTAGGATGAAGAATCACCTTCCAGAAAGACTACAAGCTCTCTGTGTAAACATCCCAGAGAAATATGGCACCTAGCCACGTGTGACCTTAACGCTTCTCCAATCCAATCAAACCATGACCTCATGATGTCAAAGGCCAGGAATGTGTTTTGGGGAGGTGAAAATACAGCTTGCTTTCACTCTCCAAGCACAAGTGAGCCAGCCCAAGGTGGATCTGGGCAGCTCAAGAGGGCCATCCCTGTGCCAGATGGATTAAACTCTGAGGGAATTTGATCCATGCACTCTGGGGAGAGCTTTTCCACTACTCTCTAATCCAATGAAGCCTGGCCTGGCAGAGTCAGTTGAATTGAGAGAGTGACTAAACACACAGAGTCCTTGGGGGCTAAAATACAGTCTGTCTACAAAGGGAAGGCATTTTGCCTTCAGTCTGTCTGGATTTCTAATATCAACTACAGACTATTAATCATGCAGACCAGACTCTTGAACCTCATTGAATCATTTTACATTTAATCAACATCCTCCTTGTTACCAAAAAGAAAAAAGAAAAAGAAAATACAAATCCTGATTATCTGATTTAAGCAATTTTTAAAACTTTAAACAATAGTTCCTGTATGTAGAATATATATCCCCAGTGAACACACACAGCTAGCTTTGAAATGAACTAAAAAAAAATTCCAAACTTCAATTTTTCTCCTATCATGAAATCAGAACCAAAAGTTAGCCAAAGACTTATGGTGCAGTTCTCTATCAAAATATTGGTTTTGAGGTTTTTGCCATCAGGAATAGTAATGGAGAAAAAATGACTATAATTCATCTTCTGTAAGACAGTTTTCATCCAGTTTTACTGAGTAAGAATCTGGTCTGGAGTTTACATGTGAATGTATGATTTTGCAATTTAAATGTCATCTGAGTCCATGTGTAACTTTCACATAAAGCAGATGTCATGAGATGTGAAACTACACTTGCCTAAAGATCATGGTTACCTCCTCTGTTTAGTCACACCTGATTTCCAGGTACAGTATTATCTAGGCTTTGCATAGAAAAGTTTATTCTTCTAACAAATCTATATGTTTCTATTTTAGTTTTCCAGAATATGTGGGTGGAAATGCATTTCTCTAAAAGCCCTAGAATGCTGATTGAACCCAAACTGGACATTCAGATTCATACTACTAAGTAGAGTCCAGAAGTCATAATTTCCCCCTTCAAACCTCACATAAATTCCTAAATTTATTTTCAAGCAGTGAATCTGGGAAGCATTATCTTTCAGAAGGCTAGATTGCATGCATTCACCTCAGGGCCCAGAGATGCTGCAGTCGTGTAAGTAAATATTGCACTGGGTCATAGAATGGGCTGCCAACCTGTCACCCACATAGCTGCCAAGATATTTGAAGTGAAAAAAAAAATTGTCTTGAAATCAGGGCCTCTCACCGCCACCCGTCTCTCCCTCCTCCTCCCCCTTCCCATCCTCTCTCCCTCTCCCTTCTTCCATCTCCCCCCCCCTCTCTCTTTTTCTCTTCCCCTTTCTCCCCATTTAAGATTTCTTTTCCTCCTATGCTTCCCAGGCAATCTTAGAACGGAGTTTATGCATCATCAACCCACAGCAAACAGAACCCAGGCCAGCAGGCTACAAAGAAGAGGTCCTCATGACAACACAGACCCTTACAGATCTGATCTAGACACATGCTCAGCACAAATCGTCCACATTGGAGAATGATCCAGAACAGTTGCAGCTTTTGTCTTGTCTATTCTTTGAAAGAAATCTTTAGAAATCAGATAAGAAATCTAAGAGATGTCTAAGACATGGAGCTTTCCACTAGGAATAAGTCCTCTAAGATGAGCTCAAATGTGACATGCCCAGGGTAAGACTCGTTTGTTCATGTCATCTCTTTGGTTGATCCCCTAAGGGCCATCTTACTTGCTAGATAGTGTGTCTCTGGTTTCTATTAGGATTTAACTTATATGCTAGGGATGGTTTGCCAAAATGAGATTTGACTTTACTGCTCCTGAAGGGTAATGATTATTCCATGTTATACATGTATACAAGATCACATGTGACCCATGGAAAAATCAAAAGGACTCTCCACATGTGGAATGAATGAGCTAAAAAATGAATCTGCTAGTGAAAAATCAAGAGACATATAAGAGCCAGTGCCCAAGGCTCAGATTTGTAATTTAATCCTGGTTACCTAAGAGAATGAGATCTGAAGATTGAAGATTAAATAAAACCTGTGAGATTCTTCTCTAAGCAAAAATGCTGACCGAGAGTGGAGATGTGGCTGAAGTGGTAGAATACACATCTCTAGTGAAAAAGCTAAGGGAGCGGGCCCTGAGTTCAAAAGGACTAACAAAAACAAAATAATAAACTATGAGAGGATGATGATGATAATTATTGCATTAAATTTCAGTGATTTTGCTGGGTTTTTTCCATAAACTAAGAATGCAAAGACCTGGATCTTAATCTTACGTGTGGGCTATAAACCTTCAAAGACACGATTATGCTCTCTATAAAATGGAGGTATTACCTTATCTTACCTCACTAATGTTATAGAATTGTATTAAATAAGAGATCAAATATGAAAATGCTATCTACACTGAAAAGATCCACATATGTAAATTTTATCATGATCGTCATTATTACTAACCACCACTCTATAAACTTTGGGACGTCTACCATCCCAAATCTTGCCTCCACTCACACCCCCCACCAAAAAACATGATGGGAAGCCAGAACAATTGCATGTCACACCTGCATACTTTACTCTTCAAAGTGGCTCAGATGTCACAATAATTCATTAATTCAATAATTCATATCATGCTGTGTCCCCACTAGGGCTAAATCACATGTGGAGGTCTAGATAGCACTGAGTCGCAGGAAGAATTCTTTTACAACACATGCAGCAGTGTCATATGTCCTCACATATTGGGAAATGTCTGATGGCAGGTGCAAAATTCAGCCCCAGGAACAGGGAGACCTCATTCATCTTTTGTGACTAATACTCCATCCCTGTCTCCAGATGCCAAGCATGTTCAAGTTTGTCAGCACCCATCACACAGTTTCCTCAACTCCTACCATGGCTGTTGTCCAATCAATTAAATCCATTTACTCAATGCCCAGAACCAGTGTATGATGTGTACAGTGGGAACCGTTATCTTCTTTAACATCACCATTCTGTTCCTTGCCATTTAGTGTATACTTTTTATACAGCTTTGCATTTGTTTTCCCCTTCAATCTCCACAACACCTATAGAATGAAGACCATTTCTATTTTGCAAATAAGCAAGCTGAGACCCAGAAAGATTAAGTTACTTCCCCCAACATCACCTTCATGTGGTAGAATCTAGATACGAAACCAAATAGAATACTCCATGGTTTCTGGGTAATTTGTTTATGTGTGTGCCATTACTAGGACTTGAACTCAGGGCCTCAGTTCTTACTCAAGGCTGGCACTTTACCACTTGAGCCACATCTCTACTTCTGGTTTTTTGCTGGTTACTTGGAGATAAGAGTCTCATGGATTTTTCTGCTGAGGCTGGCTTCAAAACTCTATTTTCAGATCTCTGTCTTCTCAGTAGCCATGATTATGAGTAGGTGCCATCACCACCCAGTTACATACATAGAAAAAGCTGGAAATGGGGACTGAGGATTTAGCTGAGTAGAAGAGCCCTTGTCTGGCAAGTGCAAGGCCCTGAGTTCGGTCCTCAGATCTGGTGGGGGGGGGGAAGCTGGAGGGGGAGCTGTGGTCCAAGTGAGATAAAGGCTCAAGAACAGCTCACAGGCCCTGAGTTCAAGCCCCATGACCAACCAAAAAAAAAAAAAAAGAAAAGAAAAGGCTGGAAATGGTGCTGTGGCTCAAGTGGTAGAGCTCTAGCCTTGAGAAAACCCAAGAACAATACCCAGGCCCTGAGTTCAAGCCTCAGGACTGGCAAAAAAAAAAAGGTAACCAGATTAGCTAATAGTTCTCTCTGCTTAAGGTTAAAACAATACCTACCTCTGTTGTTAAGAGAACCAGAAATTATGCCGATCAAGGTAGATATGACTTGTTTCTCTAACTTTAGGCAGAATAAAGGATTGTGTTTCAGACCACATGTGTTTATGTATTATTTGTTTTTGTACAGTTTCTCTTCTTGGTATGTTTGTTTTGAATTGCTTGCCAGTGAACAAAATTCCATTGTATCAGCAGTCAATTTCGCTAATAATGATATATGCCTGGAGCTCTAAGATTAAATTACTAGACATAGCAGTAAAACTAAGCACAATGGGACTCATCTATATTTCTGGTAAAATTACTGCTGTAATAGCTCACCTTCGAAGTCCTCTCTATGATGTCAAGCTCTTACTGAGTCTTAATGTTGTCTGGATACCATGGGATGCTTATTTGATGGGAATCTGCGATGATTTCCCTGTCTTAAAAATTAGCTTTTGCTCTCTTTAAGTCTTTGGCCCATTTTTTAATGGGATGGTTGTTACTTTGGAGGTTAGTTTTGGAGTGATTCAATTTTTTGAGTTGTTGATATATTTTAGATATGAGGCCTTTGTCCATTGTTTGGTTGGTGAAGATCTTCTCCCACTCTGTAGGCTTCCTGATTAGTTTACTAGCTATGTCCTTTGCCATACAAAAGCTCTGCAGTTTAATGCAGTCCCACTTATCCAGCCTTTCTCTGATTTGTTGTGATTCTTGGTCCTTATTAAGAAAGTTTCGACCTGTGCCAAGGAGGCCTAGTATATCTCCTATTCCTTCCTGTAAAGTTTTCAGTGAGTTTTCAGTGTGGCCTATAGACACATGAAGAAATGCTCAACATCTCTGGTCATAAAAGAAATGCAAATCAAAACAACTCTAAGATTCTACCTCACTCCAGTTAGAATGGCCAGGATCAGGATGGCCAGGATCAGGAAAACGAATGACAACAGATGCTGGAGGGGATGTGGCCAGGAGGGATCACTACTACACTATTGGTGGGAGTGCAAACTCGTTCAACCACTATGGAAAGCAGTGTGGCAGTGCCTCAAAAGGCTAAACATAGAACTCCCCTATGACCCAGCAATTCCACTACTTGGCATTTACCCAACCATCCAGAAACAAGGACATACTAAACCCACTAGCACAACAATGTTCATTGCAGCACTATTCACCATAGCAAAGATATGGAACCAACCTAGATGTCCCTCAGTTGATGAGTGGATCAACAAGTTGTGGTATTTGTACACAATGGAATTCTATGCTGCTGTCAGAAAGAATGACATTGACCCATTTGTTAGGAAATGGAAAGACTTAGAAAAAATCATATTAAGTGAAGTAAGCCAGACTCAAAGGAACTTAGGCTCAGTGGTTTCCCTCATTCGTCATAATCAGTAGAAACTTTGGGCTCTACTAGCAGAGATTTGCAATAGAGCAAAATCTTGATACATAAGGCCATATAATGTGAAGCTAATTGAAAGGACCTCCAGGATATTGAAACAAAAGCCATATAATGAATGATTGTTGTCCTTAATGTACTATGTTGTCTCTCATCTCCTTTGCTGTCCCTTGGTTATCTCATATTGGTATAGTATCTCACTTTGTTATCTGATATATTGAATTTATTTGTATTTGGATATTTGAAATTTGATAGGGAAGGGGGGAAAACCAAGATGGATGGGGGATGTGGGGGGGGAGAGAAATGGGTACCAAGACATGTGAAAGGGTATCAATGTATGTGAATTAATGCACCTTCTATCTGGCAAATATCATGTAACCCTTTTACTAATTACAATAAAAAAAAGAATTATCTCAAAAAAAAATTAGCTTTTTGCCATTTCTGGCCTCTTCTGAGTGAGCCTTAGTAGGGGAAAGGTCTTCATTGTAGGAGAGGTACAGGACTGAGTCTGAGTTTAGGGCTCCAGGCAGAAAGCCTCCCAAGATACCTTGCGAAACAGCTCTTGCTGCAATACTATCAGAGAAAAGACAAAAGAAGAAGTCTGCCATTGCCAGAAGGCTATATTTTGCAAGATTTCTCAGCCTACTTTGGGTCACTGAAGAAGAGAGAAAAGGGCACTTTCTCACCTGGTGAGCAGAAAGGCCAAGCAGCATTTCCTTCTAGCTCTGTACTTGGGTCTTCTCTCCCAGGAACTGCCTAGAGCGGGGCTTCTGTTTCCTGGTAGGGCTTCTCAGCACTACCCCACCAGGACTTCCCAGCACCCACACGACACAGCAGTAGTCCCCAGTGCCTACTTTTCTGCTTTTGTGTCACAGCTTCTGTGGTTCCTCTTTAACAGAACAACATCTGCCATGCCAGAAATGTATAGTGTCATAAAGGACCTCTCCTCCATGGCCTCCAGAGAAAGTTTCCTTGCTTTGACCTGGGGTCAGTTCTGTGGAATTTAAGGCTCTGAGTCCTCCAGTCCAGAGGCCATCACCCTCCAGCTCACAGGAAAGTGCTGGCCCAGACATCTTGGATGTGTCATGACTAGTTTGGCTTCAGGTCGTTCCCTTCAGGTCATTCACATCCTGCAACCTCTAATCCAGATAACAAAAAGAGAACTCATAGCCAGCTGGCATCCAAAGTAGGTCAAATAGCAAAAGAACTCCTTCAAATCAATAACTGAGTGGCCTTACACTTCAATGAAAAACAGCCCACAAAGCCACTTCCCTTCGAATTCTTAAAAGCAAACCTATTAGGGCATTGGGTGAAATTTTGCTCAATGCTAAGTTCAGAGTCTTGCTTTTACACCTTGTCTAGAAGAGTCGGCCTGGTGCTGGGGCTCGGTTTTCACACTGTTCTCAAGAAAATAGGCTCATATTTGAACCTTGTGAAGCCTGACTCTGCCTGTAAAATATGAACCACCATGGAGCAACCCTCAGTTGCATGTTCTTTGTCCTGTCAAGATGTGATCCTGCCAGGAACTGACTCTCTTGTAGACTGAAGAAAGCAGTGATGAGATGTAACTCATCTAACTCTTATGTGGATGGTTTTAGTGGCTGATTTAGATAGGGGTCTGAGATAAGAAGGATCATAGTTCCAGTCTAACCCAAGGGGAAAAGTCTGCAAGATTCCATCTCAAAGCGGGGTTGGGGGGAGGATATGCATTTGCCGTGTTAGGTACTGTGAGAAGAATAATATGGACAGATAACAATCCAGGAACAGGCAAAAGAGGCTCTAATCTCAAAAATAACCAGTACAAAATAAAAAGAGCTGAGGATGTGGTTCAGCAGAAAGATACCTGTTTAGCAAGTTTGAGGCCCTGAGTTCAAACTCCCTCCCTTCTTCTTCCTCCTTCTGCTCCTCCCCTTCCCCCGCCTCTCTGTTCATGAGTTGGTAGTGGGGGAAATACAAATAATAAAACAAGATAATCTTTGGTCTTTGGTACCACACAGGAACATACCCAGCTTCTGTGTTGTACCTGGCCTTCTCTCATCTCCAAAATTCCAAATCTTCACTCTTTTAAAGCCTCACCTGAGAGGGTGAGAATGTGACTTGGTCAATTTCTAAGAGCTTCTAGAAATTTAGATGTAGATTTCAGGGACGTGTGGGCTGAAGAACACTTGGGGCAAACGAAAAAGCAAGGTTCTGGTTTTAGCATGAGAACACTGACAGAAAGATGCACAGTTCAGAATAAAGTCACCTGGGTGACTGAAGAAGTCAGGACAGAATTAGGATTCTTAAGAAATGAGAGCTAAGTGCATGTGACTGGGCCTGAAGTGACAGTACACATTCACAACATGACAGACCCCGAGAGGTCCGAACGCCGCCCGTGAATTTTCACTATAACCTGATCCTGGCCTAGAAGCTCTAGAAAGGACCTGTTTCCTCTGACTCAGCTGTTTGCAGAACTCTGACAGCATTAAGACAAACTCAACATGCTCTCCTCCCTCCTGTTTCCCTAGAGGACAATATTTTGTTCCTAGGTGACATTAGTGAAGCATTACAAACATCTGGCACAAGCCCAGTTCTTCCAAAGAAAGGACTTCTTGAGGGAACATTAAGAGAGGGAAAGCAAAGATGGATTCCTGTCACTTCTATGTCTTGCCACCTCATTTTCATTTATTTTCAGAATATGTACAATATGTATTATTTCTTAGACCCCGGAGTACAAAAACCAATTAACTCAGAAAGCAAATCTTATATTTGAATGACCGAGTTTAGTTTTCTTTATCTGTTCGTCTGTCTTCTTTCTTTCCTGAGAAAATGAAATTAGATGTTAGGAATTTGTTTTCTAACTTTGTTATTTCCAGAGTTGCATATAAAATTGGGACTGTGCAGTTTGTTCAGAAGACTTCAGCTAATGACAAAATAGGCATGAACCTAACATGACTACTTCTGCAGCTACACCTTGCTCTCTAGCATGCCTCTTTAACCCTGGAAGGGATCTCCAGGACACATGAAAAAAGGTGTATCAAAATTCCCAGAGTCTTCTACACTTCTTTTCAGTGAATTACATTCTAGTGTGTACCTGTGAATGGGGCAGGAGTACAAGGACAATTTATTTGGCTCCCTTTAAAGGAATAAAGAACCCACTTGGACTCACCAACAATGAAATGAACACAGATTTTACAAAGCCAATCCAAATGCACAGATAGTAAGGGAAATGCTGTGGATTGGGGCTGAGAGCTGGTACAATACCTTAATCTGGGGCATACTCTTCTAGTCTCTAAAAGCCCTGTCTGGTTTTTGTGTTCATCTGTGTTCTCAGCTTCCAGGAGGACTGGAAACTGTGTGATGCTGAGGCTGGAAGGAAAATGAGAATACCAGTGGCCACTGCGAAGAGTCCTGGGTCTGGTCTGAAATGGAGAGTCAGTAGAGGGAGGATCAAAGTGCCATGGCTGCAAGACAGAAACACCCATTTACACAGGAGAGCAGGATGCAGTCCATGGAATAAATAGAGCAGAGGCACCCAGACAGCTTTCCCCACAGGGAGCACACAGAGAGGGAGGGAGCAGTTTTAAAGATCCTGCACACACACTCCCTCCCACAACACACACACACACACACACACACACACACACACACACACACACACACACACTTCACACTGTGATGTGAAGCCTCACAAAGCACCCAAGATCGATGAGCCAAGTGTGGTAGTTTACCCCTCTAATCCTAGCTGTGCAGGAGGCACGTGTAAGGGGGTCATAGTAGAGGCCAGCCTCACCAAATAGCACAAGCCTACGTGGAAAACAATTAAAACTGAAAGGGGCCAAGGATCTAATCTGAATGGTGGAGCACCTGCTTTGAAATCCTGAAACCATGAGGTTAAATCCAAGGACTATAGAGAGGCAGGGGAGGAAAGGAAGGAAGGAAGGAAGGAAGGAAGGAAGGGAGGGAGGGAGGGAGGGAGGAAGGGAGGGAGGGAGGGAGGGAGGGAGGGAGGGAGGGAGGGAGGGAGGGAAGGAGGGAGGGAGGGAGGGAAGGAGGGAGGGAGGAAGGAGACTCTTTGCCTTAGGACCACCTGAAGCCAACCAGAGCAAACAGGTCTAGTAAGTGTAAGGAAAGAGATCCCAGTGGAAAAACTTGGGTCACATCCAAACTGGTTATGTTGCCTTGGCAAATTATTGTTTTTCTACATTTTGCACCTTTAAAACTAGGGGATCTTATCAGGACTCATGTCCTTCCAGGGGTGAAAGAACTGTGGAATCAAGATCCTTCAGGGTATAAGAACTTTAGTTGTAATGTTCTCCTGAAATATAGATTGGAGCCCCTCACTTAACCACCTGGACTCTACTAATTATTCCTAATCTGCTAAAAGCTGAGCCCCTGGAATGTTCCCATCATAAGTGCCCCCTTAGTAGAGGCCAAGAGACAAAGAAGAGTGATGTGAACAACCCAGGACATGTCTTTCTTCATCGCCGAACTCATTGTTTTCTTCCTGAAAGGTTACATAGATGACTATATTCCTTAGATTTGCCTTTGCTTTTACTTGTTGAGAGAATTAGGATCAAGAGACTGTGAACAAGAGCTGACATGTTTTTATGCAACTTCTTAAATAGGGTTGCATTTACTCTTCCCATCGTAGGTTGTATTTCTTTAAAACACATGTTAATAGCCCCTTACCTCATGATGTATTGTCCTCTGAAGTCTCAGATAGCTACAAACCTCAGGAGACATTTTCACACATGGAAAAATCCATCCATAGAACCTAGAGAAATTAAACACTGGCACATGATTTCAAGTTCATGGTGAGAGTCAAAGATGCGAAGGAATTCGCAGGTGTGTGGTTTTTAGCCCCACTCTAATAAGAAATACCATTTTAATGTTCTTCACTGAAGCCTTCAGCCTGGGGCCTGGTTAAATTGACTGGCAAATGAGGACTTTGAAATGTTCTGTGAGGCTGAAGTGAGAAAGAATGAATGTTGTGAAGCAGCACCCGCATCCACTTCCAGGTTCTCAGCAGAAGTCACATTCCCAACACCTTGATCCCCAGGGAACAGCCAATGGTCAAAAACAACATCTGGGCTCTGTAAGAAGATCTCTGCTGAAGACCCAGAAGGAGCAATTCCCACTGGGTAAATGCCACCAGAGGATGGCATGACAGAGAGGGGACCCTAGAGAAATCACTGATCACCAGCAGCAGATTCAGAGAGCAATTGGGCATTGTGAATCCTCAATGCTGAGTAATATGGATATTTGGCATTCTCCATTAGCATTATAATGTTGAGGCAAAGAAGAGAAGCTGGAAGCCACTCTGAAAAAAGATCCTAAGGGAGGCTGACACGTGGGGAACTCCAGCAAAGTCTCATTTTCATGATGTGTTGAATTAGATTTTAGCTCTGCTACTAGTCTTGAAGCCCGAACTCTCCCCTGCAGCCAACATCTCAGATTTCATGACTTCACATAGACTATGACCTCCAAGGGCCCTGGCCAATTGAGGAAGAGACTAGCCAGGGCTCATTCCTCTCCTAAGATCAACCCTTCCCTCCCTTTCCTCCTTTTCTGTTAACTTCTCTTCCTGGGGTGGATGTTTGACTCAGCCTTTGGTCACACCCAACCATTTACACATCTGCTCCAGTGGAGTATTAAAACTGAGACCAATTTAGCAAGCTGATGAGACAACAAGAAAAGGTTTGAGAATCTGGGAGTGCTTTGGACCTTATAAGGTTCAGGTTACTCCTTTTATAATTCCATGAGCTGCTTGTGTTGCTAGAAAAACAGGACAGGACATGCAAAGACTTCCTGTTTGGTGCAACCTATCGTTTATCTTATTGGGGCATAATTTGGCAACCTTGATTAGAAGAAAGTTAACTTCTATAAGCTTGTTCACCTGGAGTTTTTCTGTCACTAACTCTATAGGTCTATCTATCTATTTGTCTATTTCATTCAGAACTTCCATTTAGATGAATCCCATTCCCTCTGTGGAGTTCAGTCTGCTTTATTGAAAGTTCACAGACCTAAATGTAGAACAACCTCCCAGAAATAAAGCAATGTTGGACCAAACATTCCCTGTGTTACCACAGGGAAGTCATTGGTTTGTGAATAGTTGCCCATAGATGATGCTGGGTCAGTGGTATGGCCTGGGAGCACCACCGTTTACATATCAGGTGGTGGCTCACACCTATAATCTTAGCTAATTTGGAAAGTAGAGATCAGAGGATCATGGTTTAAGGCCAGCACAGGCAGAAAAGTGCAAGAGACTCCATCTTATCCAATGGCTGGATGTCATGTGAGCATCTATCATCTCAGCTACAGGGAAAGCACAAATAGCAGGTCTCCAGGCTGGGTAGGCCTACTCATAAAACAAGATCCTGTCCTGACAATGAGCAATGCAAAAAAGTGCTCAAGAGGTAGAGCACTCACAAGTAGTTACATGTGGAAGGGAGAAAATGGGATTGAACTCTTGCAATTGTCAGTCAAGTCCTGTTAGGAAAATATAGAACCATTCCTGAGTTCAGTTTCAATATCTCTGAACACCAGCATATTGGGGACCAAATTTCAGCATGAGTTTTGATGGACGCAAACAATATACAAACCAAATTCACTGGTCTCCAGGGCAGAGAAACTGGAAGAAGAGATCTTGGCTGTACAGGAAGTTTATATTAGGCAGTGTCTGAGGGCCTTGAGTCACCTTCATTCTGATGTGTGTGACCCAGATACAATTTACAAAGTCAATAGAAAAGAAAGGAAGATTGGGAAAGAAAACATTTTGAATGGTCTGGTCTCTTATGAGTTGTCCAAGCTCTTTTGGAAAGAGAGGCCATTGGTTTTTATTGTTTGTTTATTTATGTTTTGCTTTTTGTTTTTTAAAGAAGTGCAATGCCATGTGGATATTAGATCCAAACAGTACAAGAGCGATGACTCAATGTTTGGGTACCCAATGTTATGGACATGGTCTTGGAGATATAAACATAACTTCATAGACATAAAAATCTATGATGGGCTAGATGCTCTGTAGACATAATGTTTTATTACATAGATTAATGCTCAATTTTAATTATGTTCTAAAACCTAAATGCCAGTGATTGTATACAGAGATTCCCTTCTTAAATACTTGTTTGTTAAACATGACATTTAAAATATGATGTAAAAATCAATGTTAATAAATGCTTTAATAAAAAAGGGGGGAAAAAAGAAGTGCAATGCCACTAGGCAGAACAGAAATTATCTAGAAAAGATCAGATGGTGGCTCATGCTTGTAAATCCTAGCTACTAAGGGAAGGGAATCATGGATCATCTAGAAATTTCATTTCTCATAAGGCTCATGAAGCCCCCAGGGAAGCCCCCCCATGACCCTCCCCCATTATCTTTATGGAGCCCCAATGAAGCAGGAATAAAATGGGTATACACTTGGCCTACAGAAGCCACAGTAAAATTTAAAGTGAATTTCTTTGGTGAAACCACAGCATGTCCAGGACTTGCTGGTAGGGTTCTTAATATACAACACAGTGATGCCCTAGGGTAATAGGCAAAACCCTCAGCCAGGAAATATGGCCAGTTCACATAAAGACAGTTTCCAGGACCTAGGTATACCTGCCTTTGCCTCCCAGGGGAAGCCAGGGTCATGGTGGGACAGCGTGAAACAGAGAATGGGGACAGCAGCCTGCAGCCCCTACTTGAGCAGATTGTGTTGACTTCCCTCTGGTGTATGTCCATCCCCGAGCCAGGATAAAAACAGGATCTTTGGGGAAAATTTGTCTGTTCATTTCATGCTACTAGAATATCCAGTACTCTGTCTCTGAGGTATGATGGAAATCTTTTTTCCTTTGGTTAGCAATGTTGCTTAGTATGACTCCTATTTAAATATCTACCCTTACTGCATCCCCATCCCATTCCCCCCCCCCCCAAAAAAAGAAAGAAAAGAAAATATTGTTTGTCTTGAAAAGACGTGGTTTGGCATAGTGAAAGTCTTTAAACATCCACTTTCCAGATGGATCTCTTTGTTAAATTAAAAAAAAATTCCAAGCCATGTGGAATGCTCCTAAGTGAATATCATTGTTTACAAGATATTTTATTCCATCTTATGGCATTTTATAATAAAATAGCTGCAAGCTCATAAAGAAGGCTATTTTTTTAAGTCCATAATCTTTTTAGCCAAAACAAAAGGGTGGTAAATATATTGTACAAGAGTGTGATGGAAAAATGTGCTAAACTATTTCCATAAATCAAGTATAGCATTTTGGCATTTCTGTAAAGCATTAAATTTAGTAAATTGGAACCAGATGATTTTAAAATAGAAACTTACATAACTTGACAGTCTGATTTTTTTTTATTTTTTTTTTCCCAACAAGAGTTTATCTCCATGAAGTTGCTTTGGCTGCTACTGTAATAGGTATATAAGACATAAGGCAAGCTCTGGGTATCAGTCATCTTTGTGACTCCTATAAGGCCTAGCATGATGTCAGGAAATTCAAAGAATTTGATGGATGGAGGAATGAAATTTAAGCAGTGATTAACAAGTACAAGTTAATGGACAAGGAAATGTAGCAGAAATATCAAAATAGATCTACAGGTATTAAAAAAAAAACACTTATGTCACACATACCAGAAATAGTATGACTTGCTTTTCCTTTCATTGTTAAAGCTTTGTGTCCGCGTCAATGGACTTGAAAGAAAAGGCTACCCCTTCTCATTTGAGTCACTGGCCTCTGAACTACTGTCATCCTGGAATTTTCCTAATACCCACATCTCCATTGTATTTCTGCATCTCATTGGTCCCTGAAAAGGCCATTCTGTCACTTTTCCTCTCCTTTCTCTCTCCTTTCTCACATCATTTTTTTTTTTTTACAATGTAGCTGGTACCTTAAGGCCAAGCTGAGAGTTCAGTAAAATACAAAGAATGACCAAGCTCATGTAATCCTCCAGATCTTAAATGAGGTCCCACAAAGAGTACTAAAGAATAAGATGTGGGACTGGGTGTCAGTGGTGCACACCTGTAATCTTAACTATTCAGGAAGCGAAGATCTGAGGATCATGGTTTAAAATCAGCTCAGGCAGGAAGGTTTATGAGATTCTTAATTCCAATTACCCAACAAAAAGCCAAAAGTGGAGCTGTGGTTCCAGTGGTAAAGTGCTAGGCTTGAGTAAAAGAAACTCAGGAATGGTGCCTAGGTTCAAGCTTCAGGACTGGAAAAAAAAAAGGAATAAGATATGATCACTGCCTTGTAGGTGGCTGTAGGTGATGTTTTCTGGTAGAGGGATAAATGGGACACTGTAACTCCAAATCAAAGAAATGCAATTCAAGTCAAAAAGACTAAAGGCAAATTTCGGTCCAGAAACCCAACTAATAGAATCAGCAACCCCTCTATCCCTCCATCCCAAACTTCTGTTTATTCTTGCATTTAGACCTTTTCTCTCTTGCTATGGATACTCTCTACAAAAAAAAATAAAGAAAGAAAAGATGTTCACTGTCAAGCATAATTTACAGCCTGTGATCCAAAACAGAGAGCTCTTTCCTATCCTAGACTTCATACACAGAATCCTAAAGAGCTCAGACTGATTGTCTCTGAGTCAGGTAACTTTTGGGTCCATTTGGGTGCTTTTGGGTGGACAAGGATGTGCATTCAATGAACCAAGTTGGCTTGGTGCTCTGGACCATTCCTCAGTGGTTGAATGGAAAAGAAGAGACTTAGACCATAAATATCAAGCCTGTGGAATGGCATGGCTTGCAAGCTGATTGGCTGTAGAAAGCAGGTGGTCTCAAAATGAGGTTTTGATTTTCAGTTACTGGGACAAGATAATACCAAAAATAGAATGGGTTGATATAGTCATTGATATAGTCCTGGGAGCTTCAAATGTTCATTAGAGTTCTCTAGAGAAATCGACCCCTCATGAGTGTGTGTGTGTGTGTGTGTGTGTGTGTGTGTGTGTGTGTGTGTGTGTGTGTGTGTGACTATAATGAAATGCTTGGAGTAATCAACTTAAAAGAAGAAAAGTTACCCAGGAAGCTGAGATCTGAAGATGGCAGTTCAAAATTAGCCTGGACAGAAAAGCCCATGGGACTCTTATCTCCAATTATCCAGCAAAAATCCAGAAGTAGATCTATAGCTCTAGTGGTAAAAGCACTTTCTCTTGGAGCAAAAAAGTTCAGAGACATTGCCCAGGACTTGAGTTCAAGCCCCAAACTAGCACACACACACACACACACACACACACACACTCACGGAGGAAGGGAGGGAGGGAGGGAGGGAGGGGGAGAGAGAGAGAGAGAGAGAGAGAGAGAGAGAGAGAGAGAGAGAGAGAGAGAGAGAGAGAGAGAGAGAGAGAATGTATTTTGACAACACCTTGAGAGTTGGGTTTGAGCCACTGGTGAAGTACCTCATCATAGAAGGAGCATGCAGCAGAAGAAGCTGCTAACCTAATGGCCAGGTACAAAAAAGAGCGGGGAAAGAATAATGTCCCCACATCCTCTTTCAATGACCTGGTTTCCTTCCAACAGGCTCCACCTCTTACAGGTTCCATTACCTCCTAAAGGCACCACAGTCTATGGACAACACTTTAATAGAGAGGCCTCTGAGGGACACTTACTCAAACTGTAGCAGTGTTGGGGAAGGATTGTCTCACAATTCCAAAACCTGCAGGCTAGTTCTAAGCTGCCCATGTGGTCCATCTGCCTCTATTCATAACTTTACACATTCTATGAATTATATAACAAGTATCCAAATGGACCACGGTAGAAATCATTCATTCCCTACCACTCTCAGGCCCAGGCAAGAGTTGAGGGAGCTACTCAGGTCTGCCATTAGCCTGGAGCGAAGCTATTTTCCCCTCTTGGGGGAATCTCAGCTTCTTTACCCATAAGACCTTCAGCTGATTCGATGACATGCAATCAGTTCTCAAATCTGCTTCACTCAAAATTTACTGATTTAGCTGAGTGAGGTGGCTCATGCCTGTAATCCTAGCTACTCAGGAGGCTGAGATCTGAGGATCTCAAGGTTCAAAGCCAGCCCTGGCACAAAAGGACCTGAGACTCTTATCTCCAATTAATCTCCAGAAAATGGGAAGTGGAGCTTGGCTAAAAGGAAAGGCGGTAGCCTTGAGCTGAAGAGATCACGGACAGTGTCTAGGCCGAGTTCAAGCCCCATGACCCACAAAAATAATGTTTTTTCCTGATTTAGAAGTTAATCTCTTCTGTAAGACACTGTCACCATAACATCTAGAATGGCGTTAGCCTCATCAAGTTGATACATAATATTAGCTACCACACCATGTGAATGTGAGGCGTTTATCAGATGCTTCTGTAATATTTAGAAGCATAAGAATGAGAGTTTGTGATACAGATAGCTGAGTCATGAGATGTAATTATTATCAGTTACAAGGACACAGGATGTAACAGAGAAGGGAACATACAGAAGGAGAGGAGGCTGAGCATAGAGCTTTGGTGAAGCCTGCTTGAAAAGATTAGAAAATATTGGCAAGAGAAATAGGATAAGAAAAACTTACTGCCAGGAAGCCAGGGTAAGGAACCCAGATGAACACAGACAAGCCAGTAGGAAGACAAGACTTCAGAGAAAAGAGTTGATGGATGGAGAAAAGCCTACAGCCTTAGAGATTGGAGTGTCCTTGGAGCTGGGCTCCTCAAAATGGGATATGAAGTGAAGCACTGGTTGCTCATACCTGTAATCCCAGCTACTCAGGAGGCTGAGATCCGAAAGTCACAGATCAAAGCCAGCCCAGGAAGGAAAAATCTAAGACTCTTATCTCCAATAAACCATCAGAAAACCGGAAGTGGAGCTGTGGCTCAAAAGCAGTAGAGTGGTAGCCTGGAGAGAGAAAGAGAGAGAGAGGGGGAGGGGGTGGGGAAACTAAGTTCAGGAACAGTGCCCAGGCCTGCAGTGAGGCAAGTGCTGAAATAGAGCTTTTTGAATCTGACAGCAATTCAACAAGGGTTGTTTTGCCACCGTTGACTTCACTGAGCATCATCATCATCGCCATGATCACCATTACTGTCACTGAGGCTTGTATTTGTAAGCCTTTGTCATCTCATTTGTCCAGGAATGTAAGCATAGCACTGTACTGACAGGCCCTGGTTTGGATGGCTGTGCCTGAGTGGAGCCAGAGGTACAGAAGACAGAGAAAAACAGGTCAGGAAGCAGGATCACTCCCTATCTGGACACAGCCGGTGAGAGACAGCCTGTTCAGTGTTGGGAAAGGTGTGTTGGACAGTGAAGGGCAACCGAAGACCAAGAGAACATATCCTCTCCTCTACAATTGCAAAATGTACAAAGATAGACTATTTACATATTCATTTGGCAACAGACCTGATCACATTGGCCCGAGAGAAGTCTCTTCACATATCCCTCTTGGTATGGACCTCTTGTATATTTGACTGCCAAAGTGAGAAGTCATTTGCATATGCAACACAGACCTAAACCCCACAGGGAGTGTTCTGTTCTATGTGGTATACCCTCATAAGTCTCTTCTAACATCTCGATTATTCTAGCTTCTTCAGCTCTTCTACTGCCCATCTTGTGAAAACGGAGCTGTGCACCAATCTTTTGAGTGAAGAAGTTGTGAACTTACTTATTCAGGGTGGGAAAGGTTAGAGAACAAAAAGAGGACAGGGGTCGTTCACTGGGAAGCTGAGCTCTGAGTGGGCTTGAGAGGAAGGAAGAAAACGTACAAAGCTATCTGGAAATAAGGTCTTTTTACTTCTAATGAGCTGAATGATACACATGATGGCTTTTGAAAATATAGCCAGCCCCCGATGCCTATAGTTTTACCTTCTCCGTGGGTTTTACCTTTTCAATTGAAAAAATTGTGGATTGAAAATAATTCAGGAAAAATTGCACTTGTACTGAATATACTCAACCTTTTCTCTTGTCAGATCCCTTCCTATACAATACAGTACAACAGTAACAGTTATAAGACTTTTTTTTTTTTTTGCCAGTCCTGGGCTTGAATTCAGGGCCTGAGCACTGTCCTTGGACTTTCTCAAGGCTAGATCTCTACCACTTAAGCCTCAGCACCACTTCTGGTTTTTTTCTATGTATATGGTACTGAGGAATCGAACGTGGGTCTTTGTGCATGCTAGGCAAGTACTCTACCACTAGGCCAAACTCCCGGCCCAGTATTTTGTTGTTCTGAGGTGGGGAAGGGGCATCACCACTGGGGGTTTGAGCTCAAGTGCTTGAACTGTTTTACTCAGGGCTAGGACTTTAGCATTTGAGTGCCAGCTCCACATTTGCCTTTTTGCTGATTAATTGGAGCTAAGACTCTCACAGATTTCCCTTCCTTGACTGCCTTCAGACTGTGATTCCCAGATCTCAGCTTCCTGAGTAGCTAGGATTATAAATATGTGCCTCAGAACCTGAAGATCTTGTAAGTAATCTAGAGATGAGTTGAAGTATGCAGAAAGACATGTGGGTTCTACATAAACATGTAATCACTTTATACAAGGGCCTTTGGTACCTATGGAAGGTTCTAGAGCTTATCCCCCTATATTGATTCAGAGCAAAACTACATGTAGAATGATTTGGAGATGGCAAGACTGACAACTGTTGCCTCAACCTTTTCGGAACAAGCAGGGCTCTAAGGCCTTGCTCTTTGTCACTTCCCTCAGCCCTTTCTATGAGCAGAAGTTCAAGCATAGAGCATGAGTCACCAGAACCACAGACATTGAAGTTCAAGGAAACCCTTGCAAGAACCACCACCACCACCCATCCCCTGTCTACATTTAGTCTGAACCACAGGATGCCAAGATCTCAGCCAATTAGGGGACCTCACAGTTAATATCCCTCACTCAGCAGTGAAGAGTGAGCAAGACTGAGCGGTGTGTGCATGTTTCTCCATTAAAGACAACTGCCCTTCATTGCACTGCCTCCGTGGGCAGAAAGGAATGCATCCTCCACACCGCATAGCAAGCCAAGGACGGAGGCTGCCTCCATGCCTGACCAGTCTCCAGCCCACGCTGAAATGGCATTCTTATAACAGACAAACTGAAAAGACTGCTGCTAGCCAGAGCACTCCTTTTACTAATGTAGCAAACTCCTCAAAAGCTCAGCTGGAACTCTGTAGTGTGTGTCCTACCTCCCTCCACTTTCCCCCACCCCCACACACATTCCTCTCCTGCCCTCTCTACCAGGCTTTGTGCAATTTCTTGGATTCCTTCTTCACGCTCATCAGCGCCAGCTGGCGGCAGCCCAGGCTGGCCAAACCATTCTAGGTAGGGGTCTGGGCCCTGGAATATTTGTAGCTGATTCAGGGAACAAGAGGTAGACTTTCTCAGAGGACTGGGTCAGCTGAATGCTTAGGTGGAGAGGGAAGCAATGCATCCTCAACCCCTACAGAAATGCTTGATCTCCGGAAAGTAATCATTTTGTGTTTCTGCCACTTCTCTCTCTCTTTCCCATTGTATCCCACCCCCACCTCTGCCCCTGGATTTTAACTGGGTATCACACACAGTGGGTGCTGCCACGGTGCCCTGGAGAATGGCAAAGCTCAGGAGGAAGGAAGGAGTTGCACTATCCAGAACTGAGCTAGATATATAGTCCCTAAGCCCATCTGCTTACTCCAGGGAAAGGCAGGAGGTGGGCATGAACTGGGAAGTCCCATAATGCACTGTGGTGTGCCAACGCATCCAATAGCATCGTGCCTTGTCTCATCCTGTGGTTTCATCTAAAAAGTGGCAATAGGTATGCAATGAGAAGTCATCATGAAGATTTGAAGTGTAAGAATGTAGAAGGAAACATAGGGAAATTTAATCAGGTCAGCAAGAAGTGGACACAGGTAATTGTCTCTTCTTGATTAGCAAGTATTACACACTGCTATCACTGTGTGGGACAATGCTTCCAGAAAGAAGACCACCCTCCATCCATTTGTTGAACTCCTTCTTGTTTAATCTTAACAGATCATCTTGACCTTTATTTAAAACAAACAAACAGAAAACAGACTAAAGGTTCTTCAAGCAGAAGGGGTTTCCATAATGGTTTCATATGGCTCACGGTTTATGTGGACAAAGGAAAGCATGAATGCAATGACAGAGTACCTCACTGCTATAGAAAGCCGAGAAGCCTGCACAGCTTCACCATCAAACCCCTTCTGCTGCATTAACTTCAGGCCCTGACCTGGCTGCTTAAGAAACCTCAATCTTGTTTTGTTTTGTTTTGTTTTATCAGTCCTGGGGCTTGAACTCAAGGCCAGGGCATTGTCCCTGAGCTTCTTTTGCTCAATGCTAGCATTCTACTACTTGAGCCACAGCACCACTTCCAGCTATTTCCATTTTACATGGGATTAAGGAATCCAACCCAGGGCTTCATGCATGCTAGGCAAGCACTCTACCACTAAACTACATTCCCAGTCCAAGAAACCCAAGCTTTTTTTTTTTTTTTGCCAGTCCTGGGGCTTGAACTCAAGACCTGAGCACTGTCCTTGGGCTTTCTCAAGGCTAGAGCTCTTCCACTTGAGCCACAGCACCACTTTCAGCTTTTTTGTGTATGTGGTACTGAGGAATTGAACACAGGTCTTCATGCATGCTAGGCAAGCACTCTACCACTAGGCCTTTAAGCTATTTCCCTAAGCCTTTCAAAGAAAAGAAATGCAAAAGTTTAATGAATGACAAAAGTCTGCAGAAATATAAAAAAGAAAGAAAGAAAATGCTCAATGCTGAATGGCGCCTCACAATTGTTTATCATGGTTCAATTGAGTGTATTGAATTTACCTAGTACATAATATAATCTGTTAAGTGTTTGGGTATTTTTTTTGGTTCTTTGGTATGGGGAAGAGAAAAGGTAGTAATTAAGTATTTTAACATTGTAATGGCACTAAGACTTTAAAACTTCATGGACTAGAGCAAATCATGTTGAGTGAGACAAGTCAAGACCAAAGGAACAAAAGGCGAATAGTATCCTTAATATGTGGCTATTAGATCCAAACAGTACAAGAGCGAGGACTCAATAGTTGCATACCCAATGCTATAGACATGGTATGGGAAATATAAACACCAACTACATAGACATAAAAACTTATGACTCTATAGACATAATGTTTTATTACATAGATTAATATGTATTTATGATATACAAACCCTTGGCCTAATTTTGATTATGTTCTAAAATTTAAGTGCCAGTGATTATATATAGAGATTCCTTTCTTGAATACTTGTTTGTTAAACACGTCATTTGATATATCATGTAAAAAAATCAACGTTAATAAATTCTTTAATAAAAAAAATAACTTCATGGACAAACAGATGTTCAAAAGTCAAGTTACCAACTCTAACTCACTTCATTTACAGGGATCTACCAAAGTTTGTAGAAATTTGGTGGTAATACAATATTATGTGTATTTTTTCATAGTTTGTTAAAAGCTGAGAGAAGCCTAAGACACAATTTTAGCACTTGACCCTTGAGTAAATTAAAAGCCATCTCATAGAATCTGGCATAAAACACTGAGAACAGCAGGAATTGGGGACAGTAGTAAGGGTGGATTTCTCTAATGATCATACAAAGTCACAATGCTTAAATTTAGCTGAGGGTTAAGGGACAATGAGACCTCAGGGAGTCTCATGGTATGAGACCTATCATGTCGTCTAACAATCTAGAGGATCCAGAGGCATTCATTTCCAATCTCTGTAGTTTAAAGCCCCACCCAGGCCCAGGTGGCTTATCTTTCCCTGAGTGAGAGCAAAGTGAAGGAGGAAGTAGATCAGAAGTAATCCAAGACCTCACTTCACCTAGTATAGCTAACGTAAGCCAATTAAAAAGTAATGCAAATATCCTGAGCCAATGAATCTGTTTAGTAAATATCATCCTCCATCTGTTATCTTTTAATACTGCCTCCCCAACTCCTTCAGAAAACAAAATTTCTTCCTAGAACACTGTTGTTAATAGAGAATGTAGAACGTGAGGTTGGTCAACTTTGGTGAGGTTTCACATGCCGAAACAGTAGTGGAGGAAAAGTGAATGAGTGTTCTTGGCTATAGTACATTAAGAAGGAAAACAAAACTCAGAGACTGTTCTTGACCTTTTGCTCAGATAGTAGACTTCCATTTGTTCCAAAAGCTCAGCCAGTTCAACAGATAAAAGAAGATTTTGTCTTGAAGTAAGGAGAGCACATTTCCTTCTCTGCTAGCAACCAGCTTACTAGTTTCCCCAGTGAAGACCATTTCATGGATAAGACTTAGCGCTTTGAGAAGTTCGATGGTGAGACTGGATTTGCCCACAGGAATGTGTACAAAGAGATACCACACAAGACAGGGGTTTCTTCTAAAAGTTCTTTGAACTCTCATAATGGAAACTCTCACAAAATGACTAGATAAGACAAGAACTAAGCAAAAAGTGAGGTGCTGTTTCCAGAAAACAAACTATAGGTTATATAAGAGCCTCTTCTAATGAATAGGGGCCAAAGTTCATGCCAAGCCCAAGAGAAGAAGAAGTCATTGTGACTGTTTCATGAGGAAAGCTGGATTTGGGAAGTGTTCTCTTAGACTATAGAAGAGAGAGTCAAGCAACACATCGGGGGTGGGGGTGGGGAAGGGTTACAAGCAACAGTAAATTTTCTATGAAAAGTTTCATGAAGGGATTCAAACAAGAGACAAGTTGAGTTTAGGTATGCAAAAAAAAGAAAGGAATGTAGGATGATGTGTGCAAGCTGGTGTGTGTGTGTGTGTGTGTGTGTGTGTGTGTATTGACATTTTTGCTATTAGCCTTCATCATAACTCAAGAACAGTTTTTGCTTCTGAGCTATGTCTAGTCCCACCAAGGTGGAGACTATCATTGAACTAGAAATGGTAAAACATAGTTCTATCATACTTATTTGATTAGGACCGAATTTAATTCCCCTAGTCTGGTATTCATTCTCCTTCTAGATTGTTCCTTGGTGGATGAGGATCTGCACTTTAGATTAAACTCAAGGCCTGATATGCCTGTGTGTTTCCTTGACATGGTCATAATACATATCATTTTTGGCTTTGTGTGTTTTACTTCCTATATGTCAATCACTGTGCCATGACAGATCACAAATTTAAGTGAGGATGCGTACATTCCAATAAAATGATATTTATAGACATAGAAGTTTGAATTTCACAGAATTTTCACATCTCATCTTCTCTGCACCGTCCATGTCATTTAAAAATATAAAGGTTAGGGGCTGGGAGATTGGCCTAATGGTAGAATGCTTGCCTAGCATGCACAAAGACCTGGGTTCGATTCCTCAGTACCAAATACATAGAAAAAAAGCCAGAAGTGGTGCTGTGGCTCAAGTGGTAGAGCTCTAGCCTTGAGAAAGCCCAAGGACAGTGCTCAGGCTCTGAGTTCAAGGCCCAGGACAGAGGGGAAAAAAGAGTAAAGGTTATTCCTAGGTGTGAGATACAGAAGTGATTCTGTATTAATTATGAAGAGGTACATCTTATCTTTCTTTTTGTTTGCTTTCCTTTTCTGAGACAGTGTCTCCATACTTAACCTAAACTAGCCTCAAACTCATAATCTTCCTGTCTTCGCCTCCTAGAGTTCTGAGATTTGTAAGCGTTCACCACCATGCCTGACTGTGTCTATTTTTAATAAGTGCAAACTCCATATTGCCCTCAAATACGTTTTTGCATCCCTTTTCTGGGCGCTATGATAAACATATGTTCCCTGAAATTGTATTTATCTTCTTTTTTTATTTTGTATGTTTATCTTCATATTCATTGAGCAAACACTTATCACCTGTGAGGTATAAGGGAGCAACAGGGACCCCACCCTGGTTCTCTGGAACACACAGCAGTAGAGCTGGGAACACAGACAGACATCAACACATCATTACCAATGAGGAAAAAGCCCTCATAATAGAGCCGTGTTCCAAGTACAATGAGGGCACAGTAAAGAGCAGTGTTCACTCTGAAAGGGCGAGGTGGGCAGGGTGGGGGCTGTGGTCAAGGGCACACAAAGGAGTCAGTGTTAGGCTGAGTTTGACAGCAGAGTGAAATTAGGGCCTTCTCTGTAGAAGGGGTCTGTCTGTGCAACATCAGGAAGGTCCAAGCTTGTCCTGGGATCCGAGAGTCCCCCGCCACCCTGTCCCATGTGGCTAGAGGGTGAAGGAGGGAAGGAAGGTCAGAAAGGAAGGGAAGGCTGAGCAGACAGTCTACCATAACCTGTTGGATTCTACTAGGTTAAGGCATTTCGATGTCACTACAAGCTTGAAAACATCGTGGTAATGTTAAGTTTAGCTTTGGGCTCCAGGAACTAAACAGGTGATGGTATTGAAGATACATTGAGAGGGGGAGGCCATTCAGAAAAGGAAACTCATAAGAAATGATTGAAATAGCTCAGAAAGAGACTCAAGAGATGTTCCTAACCTACAGAGTGCCTTTGTGGTATGACCCTTCTTTGAGGGCCCCAATCTCTCTGAGCCTAAGTGTTGTCCTCTTCATCCTGGGAGGGGCTGGACTAGATGGCGTCTGAGGTTCCATTTTACCCTAGTCCACGCAGCCTGGAACTATGGTTTTGCCTTCCTTCCTTAAACAGTGAGCCACAAGATACTTTCCACGTGATGGACAGAAGTATCTTTTTTCTAGAATCTTCTTTGTTTGGTTATGTATTCCTGCCAATACCCTGGGGCAGCTGGGAATTCATTCTGGATACTATTTCTATCACTTCTGCCATTATAAGGTGTCTAAGAAACAGAGTCCTTGTCAGACAAGCTGGCAAATGGCAAAGCTGAGATGCCCAATAAAAGGAGAACTGGTAAGTGCAGAGTCTGAGCTCCAGTGTCCTGGCTTATTCTGGGGTGGGGTACCCCTGGGAGTTCTTGAGCTATCCCATACATCCGGACCAGTTTAAATCTCATCATTTGCAGTGGATAAAGGGGGACTGTTTCTCCATTGAGATAATTCATTTATCCATTGAGAGAATTCATGCTTTCCCAAAGGGTTCGTCAAGGGAACATACGAAATGAAACCAATCAAGTCTCAGCCATCTGCATTACTTAAACCACATTAAGACTGAAGCTCCATATTTTAGCCAATAGGCTGCTGTCCTTGAGTATTTCTACAAAGAGTATAAACAGAAAAAGATCACTGCCTATTGAAAACCCTCCAGTGGCTTCCTGTCACACTCCAGAGGTGGGGGGGGGGGGAACCAGCCCATTTCTGCCTGCTCTCGGAGCCTCTCTTCCCTCGCTCTTCTGGTATCCAGCACTATGATGGCCGCTTCTTATATACACCAAGCTCTTGTTTCCTTCACTCCTGTCCATGAGTCACTTCTGTCTGAGACTCACTAAGTTGTGGGATCCCTATAGTTTTCAGATTTCTGCTAAGTATCACACCTTCTTATGGGATCTTTCGAGTCTGCTCCAAAATAACACACACACACACACACACACACGCGTGCACGCACACACATTTTCCTTTAGAAATTTTCCCTGCTTTGCTTTTCTTCGCAGTATTCATTACCACAAATCATAGCATACATTCACTTTATCTTCTCTACTCTCATTTTACTATAAGCTTCCCTGTCATTTTTCTACCTGGAAGAGGCCTAGCCCATACTACTTTTGTGTATCAAGAACATGTGGCAGTGGAGACTCATCACAGCAAACCCAAAGAAAGATCCTCAGCCAGAGAGGAGCTCAGAGCAACATATACCCCCGAGGACAGGTAGCCAATGATTAACGTTCTCAAGCTAGGACCTACCTCCCAAAGTTCCAGAACCTCCCATCTGAGGACTAAGCCTTCAACATGAAAGATGTTTCATATTCAGGCCATAATTTACCCCTGGCCTCCAAAGGCTCCTAGCCATCTCATCATACAAAATACTGCCCATGCAGTAACATACTTCCAAAATACAACAGCCCATAGAGAGGAGACATGGGACTAAAACAACACTGAAAGCTCTTCTGAGAAAGGACTAAAACCTGGAACTCTGTATCTGGTATCTGGGACACTTGGTGTTGTAGTGTGAACTCCAAAGAACTTAGATATTCCCACTCTTATCTTCCTGCCATTTGCAGCCCTCAAGTCTTTCTCATTGCCTGGGATTTTCTTGGCCTCTCCAGTATCCTTGGGTCTCAAGTGCAGCTTAGGCTTCTATACAGCTTCACAATCACCGTCTCTGATCCTACCTACAAATACTCTGACCCTATCACATAATGCCTGAGCTCCCAGGTTTTTTCTTTGTATTTTCCTTGATGAAATTAAATTTATACAGAACCAAACTTGTTCATCTTAATATGGGCAAGTATAGTATATGTGTCTTATTATACAGAACAATCAGTTGATAGGAATTAAGCTTTCTAGTTGGAAGAATAAAGTTACAAAAAAAAACTAAGCAAGATTTTTTGGGAAGCTGTTTCAGGACATTAAAATTGGATAGGATACTTGCACTCACATGTTCAGTGATATTTCTCAAACAAAACAGAAGGAAAAGTCCACTTCTCCATTTAAGAAGCCAGAGTGGGTTATCTGGATCTCCTGGAGAGCTCAAGATTTATCTCACAGAGGGAAGGTATTTGATTTATTGTCCTCCTTATCCAAGCAGACACAGAGCAATTTCCTACTAACTACTCCCTCCCTATAGAACAGTTAGAATAACCCTTGAAAAACAATAGACTACAACTTTAATTTGTCTTAAAAAAAAAAAGCCATGGCAAAATCACTCAGGCTTAGCTAATCACTGCTATAATCCTAACTATTCGAGTGGCTTCAGTGTGAGCCTAGAGGTTCAAAGCCAACCTAAGCAAGAAAGTTCCTGAGACTTTTATCTCTAACCACCCAAAAGCTAGAAGAGGAGATGTGACTCAAACAATAGAGTACCAGCATTGAGCAAAAAGCCAAAAGGGAACACTAGGTTCTGAGTTCAAGTTCTCCCCTCCCCATCAAAAAAAATTACTCAGGCTAACCTTTGCCTTAAAGCCAAATGAGGAAAAACCTAAGGCTTCAGGAAGGACATTGACAGGTGTGTCAATGTCATTACAAGTGGCTAGCATTATATCTGGGGAACCGGCACCACACTAAACAGTACCTTCAACTACCAACCCTGTATCTGGAAACCCCTTTTGGAGGATAGCTACTCTCCTGTTGTTTTGTTAAGATCAGAAAAGTAGAGTTTTAATCCATTCATCATTTGGAGAAAGAAAAAAACAAACTGATTTTGAACCAGCTCAGTCAGGAACATTAAAAGGGAAGAAGTCTGATTTTTCTATCCAAGGCATTTAGCATGGTTGGAGTTCACTATTCCACTCAGGGCCAACAATTTTCTCAATTCCAAAGCCTAGGAAAAAGAAATTCGTTTTCTTCCCTGAAATATGCTTCATTTCTGTCTTTTCCTAAGCAATTCTCTTTTTCTGTAGAAACTACAAAATCAATCTCCATCTCAATAGAAATGGAGTTGTGTGCTTTAGTGCTTTACTTATCTTTAAGTAGTTGTACAAAGGGGTTTCAGTTCAACAGATCAATTTGTAATATAACTTGATCAATGTTATCCCTCCTATCATTCTCCCATTTTCCTAAACCCAACCCTACCCTCAAGTTCTATGGTTTCATTTTCACACATGTGTGTTGAATGCAATAACTATACTTGCCCGCCCTTCCCCTTTCCATTCTGCCTTTTGACTCCACCCCCACTCCTACACACACAAATACACACACACACACACACACACACACACACACACACACACACACACACACACACACACACACACAACTTGTTTCAGCTTCCTGGAATTCATTTTGTTAAACTGTCTTTTCAGAAGGCTTGGATCTGGGACTAGTTTTTAACCAGGCTTACCAAATCATGGTTTCCTCCACCTCTCCATCCTTCCAGTCATCTATAGAAGGTCATCTATAGTAGGTCATCTATAGAAGACAGGTCAGAAGGAAAAAGTGTCCGTGTTAACTGGAGCTAGAATGCTAGCAATCACAGACCAGAGAACCCAGTGGACAGGGGTGATACATGGGATATAGCCAGCCCTATCTGAGGACTATCTTAACTTTTACCCTCAGCAATGATAGCCAGGTCAAAGAATGTGTCTGACACTCAGACAGTGAGCCTCCAGTGAGCAGTGCTGGGCTCCTGCTCCCTTAAGGGAGAATTGTATTCCAGTGCCTTGCAGACTGACCATCCAAAGTACTTTGAACATTGAAAAGAAAGAAGGGGAGGGGGGTGGGCAGGGAGGTGGGAAGGGAGGACCAAGCCAAGGAAAAGGGAGGGAGGGGGAGGAGAGAGAAAGAAACAGACAGAGATAGCAGCAGGGGTGGTGAGTAAAAGGAGGCCTGGAAACAGAAAACCTTTTGTTATCGGAGTTCGTTTCATGTAGAGATGGTGAGGTGAAGGGCTTTGAAATGAAACGGGTTTATGAACTAGTTGCTAGGTCACAGGAAACGCGACTGTCAGGCCGCTTTGTGAATTTGGATTCTTTAAAATTTAGGTTAATCTTAAAAGGACTTTCTCCCCCACCCTCCCTTTTTTTTTCCCCTGGCTCCTCTTTTCTTTCCTTTTTTCTTCTTTCAGTTTTTATTTTGCGTGTGGGGGAAGTGCGCGGAGTTTGGGGCACGGCTGGCCCCTTGCTGTTTTATTTTCCACCCTTTTTGATAATGTAAAAAGAAAATGATCACATTACAAGTTCTTTGTCGAGGTAGTTTTTTTTTTTTAGAAGTTACGGGTGGGCGGGGCGTACGGATTACTTTACCAACCAATGGTGGTGCGGCATGCAAATGAGACCCGTGGTGGGCGGGCCTCAATCAAAACAGCTCAGAAGCTGGGCTGGGCGCGCGCGCAGGCTCCGCGGGCAGCGCTGCGCCTGGAGAGAAACCTTCCCCACTCGGATCCCGCACTGCACTCAATGGAGAGGCGGACACCCCAGCGCTCCATGCTGGCTCACTAACTGGGGAGGAAAACGGCTCAACTCACCGCTGCCGAAATGAAGTATAAGGTGAGACGATCTAGTACACCGGGTTGCCTTTGGCGGCTGCAGGCTGTGCGCCCGCGTGTATTAACGCGCGGACAACGGCTCTGCGGGGACCTTTAGGTGTGTGTGCGTCCCGGGAGAGATCCGGGACGGGTCCCCGTGGCTGGGAGGGGTGGCCCGGGACGCTTGCCCTTTGCCACCCGCTGGAGGAGTTCACACTACACCGGAGCCCATCGGTGCAGAAAGTGGCGGGGAGAAATGGTGTGAGAAGCTAGACTCCCAGCCCAGCCACTTTATAAGCGATTACTCTAGATTTACAGGGTGCCTAAACTTCGAATTGTGCAGCACGTCTTAGCTCAAGTCTCAGAGCCTCAGCTCGCCCAGGCTGGTCCCAGCTGCCCAGGAGAGCTATAAGGAGAGAAATCAGAACTACTACCCAATCCCTCCAACTGTTTCTTAAATGCAAAGTTTGTTCAATGTTTTGCTTGAAGCTCTTGGGGTGGAAAGGCCAGTGGTTACATGTCCTTTTTGGTAGGAGAAATTTAAAAAGATTTACTATAGACTCCATGAGAAAGAATTGCCATATCCTTAGATGGTGTTGGATGTAAGAATCAATGAGGATTAGTCATTTCTGGAAAACATGTTTTTTTTTTTTTTTTAATTGAGATTTGAATGGGCTGAGCGTATGAAGGATCTAGGTGTCTTATTTTGCTTAAAGCTTACGTGTCATTGTTATGATAGTTTGGCAGAGGTTTTCCAGTGTGTTTTGCACCCTGGTTTGTGTATTTGTTCTTGGCTAAGGGATTATGACTTGCTCAGCATACCCTATCCAAAGAGGCAAGCAGTTTCCAGGGAATCTGATACAGTAGCGGATTGCAATGAATTGGTCATGACTGGTTTTATTTTTGGGGGGAGGGGGTGGAGAAAAGGGGAGATGATGAATAAGCATGAATCCTATTCTTTTCAAATAAAAGAGCTATTATTAAAATGAATTTGGGCAAGGTGGCCGATACCTTTGGACTGACATACATATTAACTGTTCAGCCTTCAGGATTGTGCTTAGTTGGGTGTTGATTTGCTTTCTTTCTGAATTATGTTACTTCTAGCCTATCTTTTTTTTTAATGTAATTGCTGTAATTGATAACCACTGGCTAACCTCAGTGATAAATCTTGGGTTCAATAGCTATAAATCTTGTTCAAAATAATGTCCCAAGTCTTTATTGTAATGCATGAATAACAGCTCTTGAAACACAACTGTCTGAAGACCCAGATATCCATTTTTTTTCATCCTATTATCAGATTTCGATTATCTGTTTCAAGGGGGAAGATCTCAGTCAGTAAAGGATAATCAATATTTGACTTTAAGATACAATCAGAAGCCAGGCACTAGTGTCTCATGTTGTAATCCTAGCTGCTCAGGAGGCTGTGATCTGGAGACCACTGTTCTAAGCCAGCCCAGGCAGATAGAGGTGCTTATCTCCAATTAACCAGCAAAAAGCTGAAAGTAGAAGTATAGCATACCAGCCCTGAGGGAAAAAGCCCAGTGTGAGCATGAGTTGATTAAACAAATAAATAAATATTTCAAAAATGCAATCAGCAACAAATTCTTCGACCAGGAAGGAATGTTCTTTTCTGAAGTGATTCCCCTCATATTTCCACAGTCTCCTCATTTAGGGCAGTGATAAGGTGAGATACCAAGGGATACGTCAGATTGACTATTGGAGTTCATTTTTCTCCATGTAGCTGATTATAAACTGGCTTGCAGATTAAAAGAGAAAGTATGCTTACATCTATCACCAGAAAGTTAACTGATTGAAATGAACGTTGTCTAAAAAGTGACAAAGTCTGCAGTCACTGTTACTCAATGACCTCATCATCTGTGGCTTTATACTTTATGGGAAAGGAAATATCATGGTGACTGACAATGTAAATTGCAACTGGCATCCATGGAGAAAAACCTGCCTTTTGGGTGTGTCTCAACAGTGTTGAACACCCTGTCCAAGGATATAAATACGTGATTATTGTTTGTGGACACTAGGAAAAAAATGCAGAAATCTCCAAACAAGCAAATAGCAGACAAACTGGTAACATTAATAGTAGATGACTTTATTTAAAGAGAGGATTTGTTATTTTAAGTAAAAGAAATTACACAGAGGTAGTGGAGTGATAATGTTCATAGAAATTTGCCTTTGCAATTGAGTATCGTCATATTTAACTTTCCCAATAACTCTAGGGAAGTTTTAATTCTTAGGCCCATTTTTAAATGTGCAAATTGTGTCACAGACAGGCAAAGGGACTGGTGAATACCAAGGCAGCGAGTAAGCACTGGATTCCAAGTAAGAAAACATGGCTCTGACACCCGATATTTAGCCACTATTAAGAGAGAAAGAACCATCTTTGACCTTCCTAACATATCTTTTTGATTAATACTACCTTGCTTCAGAAACTTTTTTTTTTTTTTGCACATTATCTGTACAGAGCAAAGCGAAATGCATGTTTGGCAGTTGTTACATTTGAATTACTTAGGCAGTAAAACCAGGTAATTATTAGACTGTAAAATTCAGGAGTCAGAAATTACCTCTGAAATACTATGTTGTTTTATAAACTACAAATTTAGCACAGACTTAAAATGATCATCAAGAGATTTATAAAGCAGACCCTGTCAGCTGTTGCTGACCAGATAGTCTTGTTTGGCAACTCCAGGGATCATAACTAAACAACCAAGCTTTAATCATTTTCAACTTAAAATATACAACTTAAAGCTTGATGGCAATTATTCACAACAATCATGGAAGCTGTGGAATGTAAACTATTACTTTAAGTAAACCTTCTAAGGTAGCCCATACCTAGTCTATTTGTATTTTACTGTATTTTTTATATTTATTCATGGGAAGGCTATAGTTATTCTCATAGGTGTTTAAAGTTCCATATCTCTTAGGAGAGGTTCAGTCTCTATGGTAGTAAATTATGATGGCTCCCTTTATTAAAAAAAAAAAAAACTCCTCACTAAATCCTTTTTAAAATACACAGTATGTTTCAAATGGGAGTATAGGGAAAACAAACATGATTTTGGTGGTATCTTATTGAAAATCTAGACATGGGTGATTGCTTCAGTTTGACATGAGGTTGATTGGCAAGCTCTTGGACATTCTTTTTAAGTCAAAATCCTATAGTCATGCCCACTTCAGACAGGCCAAATCCCAGGCCCTTCCAACTTCACGCTCTGACATGGAAGATACTCAGCAGTCAATTGCTATCTGACCTCTAATAGCCAAGAAGATTTTGTGACTTGCCAAATTTCAGAGACCTGTGTGCTTACAGTCAAAGTCTAAGTATTTATCTATTCTAAGACCATGCAGAAAATTATTCTTTAATATTTTGTCTTATGAAAAAGTACAGATGGTCTCTGAGATACAATAAGGCAAGTCACAATCTGAAATTCCAATTTGTGGTCTGGTTGAATGAGGACAAAGCAAGTCAACAAAAAGGGGAAAGTGCACAATAAAATGCTTCTATGGGGAACTTTGATGTGATTTTTTTTTTGCAAGCTTGCTTAAGAAGCAAATGATAGAAAGTCCTTGATTTAGTGAATACAGCTATCACAGCCATTTATAACTCACAAAATCTTCTAATTTCCTCTTCTCTTTCATGTTTTGGCTTTCAATTCTTTCTTTCTTTTTTTTCCCATCCTGGAACTTGAACTCAGGGCCAGGACACTGTCCTTGAGCTTTCTCAAGGAAGGCTAGTGTTCTACCACTTGAGCCATAGCACCACTTTCGTTTTTTTCTATGTATGTGGTACCAAAGAATCAAACCTAGGGCTTCATGCATGCTAGGCAAGCACTCTACCACTAGGTCATACTCCCAGCCCTAAATTCTTTTACTCTAAATGATATATAGGGTTTCTTCCAGATTTGGGACTTTTGATTCTTCCCTCCCTTTTTTTGAGACCTTGTTTGACACTTAGGAATTTGAAAATAATGAACTAACTTTATTTGGCAAACCCATTTTCAGAGCAAAAAAACTTACCTACACAAAGATGAAGTCTTTATGGAATTATAGCAGTTCCAATAATCCCAGAGTAGCCAGTTATAGAGTGTATAATATACCAAGAGTTCCTTTAGCATCCTTTTCTGGTTGAAATACACTGCTCCTGTTCTCTGTGACTTCTCATATTCCCACACCTGCAGTTTTCTATACATAAGTAAGCCAGCAAATAAACCCTTCTTTATTTTTTAACACACTCTGCAAAGTCCCTGTACCTTTTGTGTCTTTCATTGGATCTCATTTTTCATAAAAGTGTCCCTTGTACTTCTCTGTGTAGGGGCCACCCTTCACACACACACACACACACACACACACACACACACACACACACACACACTCCCATGATAGTGTTAATGTCCTTATCCCATCTTTTCTTGACTGCTGTGGGAAACACCGTTCCCTGGCTGTCTTTCAATGGCTCCTGACTCTGTGCCTGCGTAACTGGCATAGCCTTGGCACGTCTCACTAGATGCTCCATAAAACAATCAAAAGCTGAAACCTTGTGTCCTATAATCCCTTACAGAGGCCGTATGTTTTTCATCTCTGCTCTTCTCTGTTAGTCAAGACCTCACTCCAATCAAATCGCCATCTAAATGATAGCTGAAATTAATTCGCACAGATTGCCTACAGGACTGTTCTAAGTAAACAACACTGAATATCAGAAACACATACTTTATTTGTATATTGGGAAGGATTTATAGACATACATACTTGTAATACAAACTATGATCTAGAATCTACCAAGCCCCAAAGGGGCAGGAACTAGGTCTTAGATACTTTTTAGATAAGATAGAGTGTGGTCATTGGAGAAAGATGTTTGTTTCTTGTGGCTTGAAACACTGTCATCTTCAGCAAGTTAAGCTCTTTGAGCTTCAGATTTACTTGTATAATAGAGATAATAATACTTTCTCATACTATTGTTCTAAGATGAAAGCTAATGTAGAAAATATTTACCATGGCTTCTGCCATATAATAAGTAGATAATGTTGGCTGGCCCTGGCACTCAATAGGTGTTGAAAGAACAGTGTGGAGCTCAGCATTGGTGACTCAGACCTGTAATCTTAGCTACTCCAGAGGCTGATATCTGAAGATCGTGGTTCAAGCCAGCCCAGGTAGAAAAGTCCATGAGACACCTATCTCCAATTAACCAGCAAAATACTGAAAGTAGAGGTGTGGCTCAAGTAGTAAAGTGCTAACCTTGAGTGAAAAAGCCCAGCAAGAGTGCAAGGCCCAAACCTGGCACTGGTGACTCACACCTGACTATTCCTAGCTACTCAAGTTGCTGAGATCTAAGGATCAAGGTTTGAAGCCTAGCAAGAAAGTCTGTGAGACTCTCATTTCCAATGAACCACCAAAAAAAAAAAAAAACAAAACCACAAAAAACAAAAAACAGAAGTGGGGCTTAGAGTGATAAAGCACCAACCTTGAGCAAAAAAACCAAAACAAAACAGAACTCAGGGACATGCCTAGTCCCTGAGTTCAAGCCCTACAACCGATAATGGAGACAGGGAGGGAATGAAGGAGGGAGAGAGAGAGAAAAAAGAGAGAGAGAGACACAGAGAGAGACATAAGAGAGCGCATGATGACATGTTTAAATCTCAATTACTATGTTAAGATGGTTGTTACGGTTGAAAATTCCATGATCCTGATATGGATTATAGAAATACTGATCCCTGGCATAGAGATCTAACAGCACACTTATAGCACAGAGCCCCATTTACTAATATATTATTGATTTGGTCTCTTCACTTTTATTAATAAGACTTGATATTCCTGAGACCACAGGACTTCCTTATAATGAGTCTTCTGCCAAATGAAATAGAACATATAGATACATAGTCATTTAAAAATGCCTTCATGTCCTGTGATATAGTGGAAAGAATACTGGTTATGTTTCTAATCTCATTTTTGTTTCTGCCTACCAGCATAATTTTCAATCATCTGTTTTAGACTTCTGTTTTCCTTACTGGTAACATGGAGGTGACAATGCTTGCCCTGTAAAAAAAGGTTGTAAGAATATATGAAGTCATTAGTTGCTAGCAAATAGTAGACAATTGATAAATGTCAGCTGTTCTATTATGTAAGATACATACATATATTATATACACACATACATACATACAACCACATGAATAGTATTGGATATATGAGCAATTTTTCATGGGGCAGCTTATCGTAGAGATATCTGTATATCTATACAGATAGGTAGCTATGTACAGAAGCAGTCTACAGATAAAAGTTTAAGGGGAAGCATTCATGAAACTAAACAGGTTTCTTTTTTGTTACCTGTAACAAAAATATTACTGAGGAAAAGAGAAAGTCATCCATTTAAAACAGTGAAGTCAAAAATACAAAATAAAACAAAATGAAATACAATCCTATAGCCCAAAGAGGAGCTTAGGGGTTGACAGTTGAATTTGGGATAAATTCTACCCCATCTCATTACCATCAGAGTGACGTCAATGTAAAGTAAGAGGTCTTGGATATCTATTTTTAGATCATTTTAGAGTTAGAAAGAAACAGACAAATTGGTTTGGAATGCCAGCCACTAGGACCATAGCACTACCCCACAGTAACCTATACAGTTAATTACCAGGCCTTCCTGCCAAGATAAACGCACTAGAGCCACTGGGAAGAAATACAATATTTCCAACTTAAATGCCAGAGTAGAGCTGCTGGTTTCCTAGGCAACAGATGATTGCTAAGAGCATGGGCATGGAAAGAAGGGGAAAAAAAAATCCAAAGCCCTGTTTATGTCTTGTCCACAGCACTGCCCTTCATCTTATTTACTTTGAGCATTCCAGCCATCTCCCTGTGGTAATTCTTCCTGGATAATGAGGCACGCTGGGGACGCTGCAGCCTGGCTGCAAAGGCCCTTCCTGCAGAATCTTCTCTTTGAGATAAATGGTGCACCCTCAACAGGAAAGGATGAATCTTGTATAAGGTCTTTTCAGTAAACAATTGGATCTCAGTGGTTTGAGGCATGTCCTTTGATGGCTGTGGTACTAGCACTCCAGAACAGGACTAGTTGTGATGTGTGATGGCGTTTTTCATGGTTGAAATAGGGAATAGAGGCTGTCAATTATGGTGATATTAAAATTACCAGTAAAATGTTTTCTGATATATCGCCTGGGCCTCACCATGAACTACTAAATCCCAGGGATCTACATATATAGATATATATCTTTAAAAAACACATAGTCCAATTCTCTCTAATCCTTCTCCCCAACCACTAATGGTGTTTAAACGGTGTCTCAGTTAAGTGGTTTATGATCCTTATTCAAGGCTGGGTCCAGTGACTCAGAGGTGTCATATTTCTTGGCAAACCCTGACATTGTGAATTACAATTCCTTTTATTTCTAATATGTTGAGGTAATAGTTAATGCTCACTAGAAGTAAAGATAGAGTAACCATGGATCTGTAAAGCCATAATGTTTAATAGCTCCTCTTAAAATCAACTTTAATTTCTGTCTTTACTCTCGTGAGAGTGGAGCATGGAGGTTCTCTGGGAAACGGAATGGATACATGTAGTAACCAAAGCACATGTAAGATTAATACTTGACACACAGCGCCTGTGGCTTATTCCTGTAATCCTAACTGCATAGGAGACTAATAGCTAAGGATGGAAATTTGAATCCAGACCTAGCAGGAAAATCTGTGAGACCTTAATCTCCAGTTAATCACACACACACACACACACACACACACACACACACACACTCACTCACACACACATGGGCATACATATACACCAGAAACAAAGTGAGAGTACTAGCTTCAAGGCAAAAAGCTCAGGGAGAGAGCCCAGGTCCTGAGTTCAAGCCCCAGGACCAGCACAAAGAAAAACAATTTGAACTACATTCCTTCCATTATAATACTCCATATTCAGATAGTATGATGTGTCAATTATATTTTCCCAAATTTCTTTTTGTTAAGCAGAAGCTCTGTTCTTTCTCTTGTGCTGATGAGTTAGTCATGATTTCATTGATTTATGGTTGTTGATTTGTTTCCATGAACTTAGTACCTCTGCCCACAGGTGATATGGGGTCAATTTGGGCTTCTATGTCCCAGTTCCACTGATAAAGAACGATCTGGACCGGGCACGGTAGATCATGCCTGTCATCCGAGCTATTCAGAAGTCTGAGATCTGAGGATCCAGGTTCAAAGCCAGCCAGGGCACTAAAGTCCGTGAGATGCTTACCTCCAGTTAACCACCATACAACTGCAAGTGGCACTGTGGTTCAAGGGGTAGGGTAGCCTTGAGCTCAGGGACAGTGCCCAGGCCCAGAGTTCAAGCCCCATGACTGACTAACAACAAAAAAAAAGAATGATCTGGGCATCCTTCCTCAGTGAGCCACCCCTTTCACCAGACAGCAATACCATTCAAAGCAAGCACCCAGGAAAGGGCAAAAATACAAACTTGTAGTCACTCTAGCCTTCCCAGAGCTGTCATCTAGAGTCAGGACCTGTCTGTCAGCAGTAGGCGATTATTTTCACTATTCATATTTCTGGCCACTGTGACAGGGAACGGGTCTGTGAGCCAGCACAGGTGGAACACAACTTTGAAGCTCTGTGTCCCTAGATCAGAACAGAACTTGTTCCTCAAAGACAGAACTTGGAATAGTCTTTGATTCTGGGATCCACTTCACTTAGAATTTCGTGTCGTGAGTATACCATAAGGACTGAGATAAGAAAACACCAGCAGCAGTACAGATAGCCCCAGAGCCTTCTCTCTCCCTCCCTCCCTCCCTCCCTCCCTCCCTCCCTCCCTCCCTCCCTCCCTCCCTCCCTCCCTCCCTCCCTCCCTCTCTCTCTCTCTCTCTCTCTCTCTCTCTCTCTCTCTCTCTCTCTCTCTCTCTCTCTCTCTCTCTCTCTCGACTTCTGGGAAAGTACGCAGATGCTCATTTCCTCCTCAAGTCCATTTTGTCAATCAGAGAACATATTTCCTCAATCACAGACTCAACCAATATCTACTTTTCTTTCAAGACCTAAATGCAAACTACACAAATCCATGAGCAAGAAATATGCCTGAGTGTATCAGTTTAGGTTTGGTTTAGGTTTAGAAGATGTAGAATTTCTGAGGATCTCCAAATTTTGCAAACCAGATAGTACAGCATATGGTCTGACAATGGGAAGGATATTTGAAACTAGGGACAGTCTTGGAAAGTTCAGGAACACATGGTCAGTCTATAGACTGTCAACCTGAGCTGATCCAGGCATCAAATAACTGCCCAGGGAAAGCATTTTCTTACTTTCCACCATGGTAGGAAACTAAGAGGCTTTAAAAATATATATATATATGTATATATTTTTATTATTGTCAGGGTGCTATACAAAGGCGTTATAGTCAACTAAATAGCCAAATATAGTTAAGTCAAATAGAGTACATTGCTTTTTGAACAGTATCACCCCTTCTCTTGCTTCTCTCCCAGTTTTTTACACTTACTGGGAAATAATGAAGTGTTTCTTTTCTTTTTCCTCATGGAAAATAGACCTGTTAGGAAATGAAAGCAAGCTAGATGTGAAATGGAGACTCTTTTGGCACACCTGAGAGTGTGAAGTACTGTGGGGGAATTGGATTTCAATTGTTCTGATTGTTAAAGCTGGCCAGGTAGTTTCCTGCTGCGTAGCCTGCAGCGTCAGTGTCAGCCCTCCTGCCTCCCTTATTAAGATCTTAATTACATACACAGCTTAATTCATGGCTGAAGGGAAAGAATTTTGTTTCTCTGAACTGTGTCTGCTTTTTTGGTGTGGCAGGTGTAATCATGATGAGATCATTTCTGGTTTGTTTTCTTTTCCCAGAGGAGGTTGTCTTTTTAATTTTTTTTTTCTTTAAAAGGGTGGAATAGGATTCTTAAGACCTAATTCCATGAGCTCATCAGAGTACAGTGGTAATGACTGCTCAGACTTTAAAGACTCTTCTGAAGGAACCAGAGTGTTCTGTGTATGTAATTTCATGAGTCCTCATAATTTTTTATAAACAACGTGCTTATTTTCCCATTTTGCATATGGGGAAGCAAAAGGCAGAGGTTTCTAGAACACTAGTCTCACAGTGCAAGAACTAAGACTAGACTCTCCTAATTGAGTCTAGTACCCTTCTCTTCCTCCAACGTTTGTCAACCTCAACATGACACTTAACAGATGAGTAATCGTTTTGGTGTGGTAAGCTGGGCTGTGCACTCTTTGTGTGAGGGGCTTGTAGCAGTAGCTTTATCCTCTGCCCACTGAATGCTAGTGGCACATGCATGTACACATATACTGTAACAACAAAGTCTCTCCAAACATCACCACATATATTTCTGGCTAGACTAAGGCCTGTCTACTTGAGAACTACCATTCTAATCTTTTCTACTTCCTTCTGCTTAAAAATAATTGTCTTGCTGCACACAGGCTGCTCAAATCTGTAATGCTAGCTACTCAAGAGGCTGAGATCTAAGAATTGTCATTTAAAGTCAACATAGGCAGAAAAGTCTGTGAGACTGTTTTTATCTCAAGTTAACCAGTAAAAAGGCAGAAGCAGGGGTGTGTGCCTTGAGTGACAAAGCCAAGAGAGACTGTGACACTTGGAGTTCAAGCTCCAGTACCAGTATATACAATAATAATAATAATAATAATAATAATAGTAATAATAATAGTAATAATAGGTTTTAGGTGATAGAAATAAAAAAAAACACCCTCTAAATGTTTGCCATAATTTTGTCATGCCTGAGCTTGAGCTTAATGTAACAGATCTTAACCAAAAAGTGACTTCCTCTTACAGGCTTATCCCCAGCTAGTTCAAGAGAATACCACAAAATGCTAAAAAGCATAAGATCTCAGGTCAAATGTAAAAACCTTAAGCCATTTTTAAGGCAGCTAGTTCTCCAAAGCCTTACTTAGGTTTCTCTCTCTGCACATATACCTCATCTGAATATGGATCTAGAGATCAAGCTTTAAGAAAGCTGTTTTATTCTCACTGATATATTGGGAGAAGCTGCAGCATCTAAGTTTGGAGGTCTCTGTGTTAGGCCTCTATGTTAATTAGTGTCAATGTTCACTGATAGACTGTGCAACAGAGGTTCTAACAGGACCCTGTAGGGTAAGTAGAAAATGGAAGGCAGGCACCAAAGCTCAGTCAGGTAGCATCTAAAACCAAAACATCCCAGCAAAGAAGGCATCTTAGTATCATCAACTAGATTTGGCTGGAAGACAACTAGACAAATCTAGTTGTGTGTATTTCCGTTGGAGGGTTTACATCTAACCTTGGGTGTATACCTTAAAGCCTGATGATAAGATGGAAATGTAAACACAAAAGGACCTCTTTTTTACTTCCAAACTTTATTAGATGTTATATGTTATCAGTTGTGCATTTTGATTTTTAAGAAATGCTATCTTTATTAATTTTTTAGAAATGCACTGTAATAGAACGAGCCAAAGTCTCCTTTTTCTTTATAACTTAACTCTTATTTCTCTTCCCTGCATACCTGGATATTTTAGGGATTTGTCTGGGCAGGCAGATAGGATTCGATGCTAGCATTGTAATATTGGCTGAAATCCAGGTAGTTGTTTTATTGTTAATAAAACCTATCTTTTGGGTGAGTGGGTGTCAGGACTTCATCATTATATGGCGCCTGTCAGATTTATCTAGGGACAGAACCCTGGAAAGAGTTGTGCCTATCTCATGTTTTTGATCCTTTGCCAATACACTGTACTGAAACCAGGCAACCTGAAACAAATGCTTATAAATTCTAAGGTTTAATAGCGAAAGTGCTAAGTTCTAAAATGGAAAAACTTCTCAGGAAGGGCAAGCTGATCCAAGGGGAGATTCCTGAGAAGGAACACCAGGTGTGATCTCTGGCTCTGCTGCCAATTGACTCCAAGATCCTTTGGTATATGAAACAGAGATGCTGGATTAGACTGATTCCGTCTTACTCTAGCTACTATAGTCAGCTCTGGTCAGGTTCTGGCTAAGTTCTGTTTTTTGTTTTTATTTTTGCTATGTTTGTTTGATTGTGTATTTTTTTTTTTGCCAGTCCTGGGCTTGAGCTCAGGGCCTGAGCACTGTCCTTGGACTTTCTCAAGGCTAGAGCTCTCCCACTTGAGTCTCAGCACCACTTCCAGCTTTTTTCTATGTATGTGGTACCAATGATTCGAAACCGGGATCTTTGTGCATGCTAGGCAAGCACTCTACCACTAGGCCAAACTCCCAGCCCTGTTTGTTTATTTTTAATACCCATAGAAACCTAAGTGTTCATCCACCTTTAAGACCCTCAGAGGTTACTAATGTTCATGGACTACAGATGAATGGAAATTTGAACTCAAATATATATAATTTATATTATATATGTCTCTATATATATGTATATAATTTAAGTTCATAAGAATAATTTAGTTCATTTTCCTTAACTACTTGTCAGCAGTCAAATTCATCTTCTACCATGAATTAAGAAATAAGAGAAGCAAGCTGTAAAGTCACAGGCACACCATTTACCAACTCATTTGTAATGTTTCTTACAAGACATAAACAGTATGTTTTAAACTTTTTCTGGATTTATGGTAGATAAATCTCAGCCTATGAATGCTTCTGTCTTCTGTCATCATGAAATTACAAGAAACTAGATGATGTTTATTTAAATGCAAAGAAGGATAGGAGTCTAGCATTTGAGGAAACACTTTGCCAATCTCACAGGGATGCTGACCTTATCTTGTTACCAAATCTGGCCCAACTGAAGTTTCTTCCAGAGAGATATATATTCAAATTTTCAATGAACAGTTGAATTTTTCACCTGTTATCAAGAAATAACCACAGAGCTGAGAGGGTAGCCTAGTGGTAGAGTGCTCACCTAGCATGCACAAAGCCCCGGATTCAGTTCTTCGGTACCACATACACAGAAAAAAGCCATACGTGGCAGTGTGGCTCAAATGGCAGAACACTAGCCTTGAGCAAAATGTGTCCAAGGAGATTGCCCAGGCCCTGAGTTCAAGCCCAGGACTGGCAAATAAAATAAAATAAAAAGGAAGAAAGAAATAACCACATTTTGCTAAATGAACTGTCAAAAGAACACTTAGTTCCAGATAATTCTTCACCTAGCAGGAACAGGCCAGTATGGCCAAGCAGAGCCTTATGGGTAGCCGCAGAATGAGCACTCCCTACCCTCACACATAGGAAACATAAATGGTGTCTTGTGCCATGGCAGAATACCAAACTCTGGGCCAAGAGTGTGGCCAAGTGGTAGAGTACTTGCCTAGCATGCATGAATACCCAGGTTCGATTCCTTGGTACCACATACATAGAAAAAAGCTGGAAGTGGTGCTATTGCTCAAGTGGTAGAGCACTAGCCTTGAGAAAGCTCAAGGACAGTGCTCAGGACCTGAGTTCAAGACCCAGGACTGGCAAAAATAAAATAAAAAATATATATTAAAAATAAAATAAAACTCATTGGCTAAACTGCAGTCCAGGTGCTGGATGAGTCTTTAATGATCCTAAGTCTGACTGGGTTTGATGGGATGCCACTATTGGCATTGCAATGGGCTAATTCAGATTATCATGAAAAGCACAACCGAAGATACTTGTTACCCAAAAGACACTAGGGTCATACAGACCACATAAACAAACTCCTATATTTTCATGTGTTCTACTTAGTAATATCAAGAAAAATCCATGTCAACAATTCCTACATTCCCAGTCTTCATAGATAAGAGCCTAGCTATAAGCCATGTATTTCAAGAATCAAAAATTCTGTGTATATTCTCATATTTTCTAACTGAAGCTCGTTCTTTCTTTGGTAAAAGCCAAAGATGTATCACCCACTTCACCAGAGAAGATGATGAAGAGGGGAGGAGAAATGGGATTGAAATGGTTTGACCCTTCTCAGAGCAAAGCTGACTTATCTGTACACACAAAAGCCTGTCTTTCTTTTCCCCAGTATGCCCTGAGGCTGCCTCTCAGCTGCTTCCTTTAGAACTGATTTCCTTGACAATGGCCATTTCCTTTCAGTGGGTCTGTTTCTCAAAGTCTGGCCTTGGGTATGCCTGTGTGTGCATGTGCAATATCTACCAGCATGCCAGGCGAACATTTGAAGGGATTCAGCACAGCAAAGTAGTGTTGCTGTGAATGTGGCAGCCATGAGGCCTTGGCAGGATCTCCTGCATAAATATAGAATGAAGCAGAAATAATAAGAGGAAGCTGAGCCATTGATGATGCCATCAGCCCTAGTGAGTGACACACCAGCCATTGTGTCTCATTTCTTTTCAAATGAACCACATGAATGGTCATGGAAATTATGCGTCACACCTCTCTACAGTGGGAAAGGCTGAAATTTCCCTGGCAATGGAAGTGATAAACTTTCTTAACATTTTGATAGCAGAAGCATGGAGAGAACGCAGGGAGGAGTTTGATTGAGGGGGTGGGAGGGAAGGATCAGTTATGTGACCTAACCTTTGTCTTGTACTATAATTGCTCCCCACTTCTCAGGCATAGCTTGGGAAGCAGGAAGAGCTGAACTGAAAGTTCTGGGAAATTATCTCAATGGTGCTCTGTCACCTAGCAGATACACACAGGGAGAGAAGCCCTTCAAAGAAATCATTGTATCTCATCTCACTGGGATGGTCCGTTCCTCTTAAGCCTTCCTGTTTGCTCAGTAGTTGTGAACACTGGATTCAGGGGTTCAGGCCCTTCATCTGCGTCATTGTCCTGTTTGAACAGGGAGGGGCTGGCACTTCCCTGATTATGGTAGCCCCATCCTCTTTAGTTGTTAGGCTTGAGTGACTTGGAGAGACCATTTATCTTTCTGCTTAGCTCATCTCTGTCTGCACATACATCTTAAAACGCTTTAAGCAAGTATCTTGTTGAATTTCCTAGGAAAACAATCTCACCCTCCCTGCAGAGAATCATGAGATCAAAAGCCAGATTCTTTGTCAATAGAGCCAATATTGAGTGGAGTCTGCATTTTGCCTCAGACACTAGAATAAAATGTCTGAGAGCAAAAGAAATTAGACCACAACCCTGAATTTAAGAAGTTCATAGCCCTGGATAGGGTAAGCTGCTCTGTAAAGATATGGTTTGATAGGAAATGGGAAGGGAATACATTAGATTTTCAGTTTGAGGTAGATATCTACTCTGCTTGAATGGAAGGTTGGTTTTAAGATAGGAAGAGATTTAATGCAGGAAAGCCAGTTGGGAAATAATTGCTGTGTTCAGACAAAGTAAAACCTGTTAAGGAAATAGCATAAGAAATGTCTAAAAGACAGAGGGACTTGAGACATGGCTCAAGTGATAGAGAGCTTGCCTAGCAAATGCAAGGCCTTGGGTTCGAACCCAGTACTACTTGAGATGGGGGTGAAGATCCAGACAGACAGATAGATAGACAGAATGAGGAAGTGGACCATGGAACCATGGAAACCAAATGAAGAGTTTCAAGAAAGTATGAGGTAGGAATTGCTGTTTAGAGACTGCCACAAGCATTCCTCAGATGGAGTTTATGGCCTTAAATCTAATTTCCAGTACAGTCACAGGTAGTGTTTGTAACAGATGCATTTATTTGACTTTAAATATTGGCCTACTGCAGGACCTAGAATCAGGAGGATCACCTTCTTTATTTGTCCTAAAAACTTCTTGCCTGGTGACCTGCAAAGTCATTAGCATCTAGAGTGTGCCCTTGTTCAGTTATCAAGTAAAAGAGTTACACTCTACTTGATCAGGTAGGATCCCCTTTGGCTTTCAAGTTCTGTGCCCTGTGTACTGAGCTCAGCCCTTGCTGTACTTCCAGTCTCTGGAAACTCACATCCAGCTGGGTATAGAATTACACAGCTGCTATCTCTCCTTGATTAGTTTCTGTGTTGACTTTTCCTCCCCTGGAGATAAATATCAGTGGGACTAAGGGTGTTAAGAAAGAGTAGATCTTGAGTAGACATACTGGCCTTTCTGTGCTCCAAACTTGATGCCCTCAAGAAATCACACCTTACCTCTTGGATTCCTGCCCCCCATGCCATTCTTTTCTGAACAGTTAACTCTTGATTTGCCTATTTACCCATTAATACATTGCTGAATGAAATCTTTGTGCTGTGGCTGAAGATGACTTTATCATCTTACTGAGATATCTGAACAATACAGTATCTGTACAACACATACAATATACACACAGAAAAACTGCTTTTATCATAGCTTTCCTTGCTTTCTAATATATTATACACTGCTGGGGTCTTAAGGGATATATCCATAATTTACCAAGTAATAATAATGTATTTTTTTGGTTGGTCTTAGGGCTTGAACTCTGGGCCTGGGTGGTCCCTGAACTCTTCAGCTTAAGGCCTATAACCTTGAGTCACAGCACCATTTCTGGTTTTCTAGTGGTTAATTGGAGATAAGAGTCTCATAGTCTTTAGTGCCCAGGCTGGCTTTGAACCTAGATCCTCAGATATCAGCCTTCTGAGTAGCTAGGATTAGAGGCATGAGCCATCACATCCAGCAATAATATTATTTTGTCTTAGAAGATCTCTTGGATCCAGACTATAGTTTCATAATCGCTGTTTGTAGAAAAATAGTCCATAAGAAAGGAGTAGTGGTGACTAGAACTCACTGTTGCTTTGAAATATAAAGTTTTACATATATATAGGTATATATATATATGTTGTAACTGTGAGCTAGAAAAATAGCAGGATATGGCCTGGGTAGGGTCATATATGCCTTTGGTCCCAGCTACTTAGAAGGCAGAAATAGACAAAGCAGCAGGGTTCCAGGCCAGCTTGGGCAAATTTAGCATAGAAACTTATTAGAAAAAAAATTATAAAGCCAAAGGCTTTGGAGCATGGTTCAAATGGTGGAGCATGGTTCAAATGATAGAGCATGAAATGTTGCATTGAAGTAGCTTAATGTTCTGGAAACAAACTGAGCCTCCAAATTCCTAGTTCTGTTTCCATCTCTGCCTACAACCCATGACATTAGGCAAATCTGTAAAAGTGTAGAGGTCCATGGGTCCAGGTATTTTCCACAGGTCTTCAAAGCTGTGACCTCTTGTGGTGGAAAGAGGCTGAGTATAGACATTAGCCCTCTATAACTTTCCCAGAGGAAAAGTCATTTCCAATCAAGGCTGAGAATACCAGCAATGGATGGTACTGAGTTCCTTGCCACCAACATGTGGAGATTTCCTTGAATCCTGATTTCCATAGTCACTAGGCAGTAGTGGAGGGGCCTCAGGGGCAGCCAGGCAGCAGAGACTCCCCCTCCCCACAGTGCCTACCGTGGGTTGATGGGGGCTCTGAAGCTCCCCCAGAAACAAGAGCTCTCAGGGCTGCTTGCCAGGTGTGAGAAGGTTACTAGGACAGACAACAAACAATATCCAACCTGACTCTCACATGGGGATTTCTATCTGCCCTGAATCAAGCACGGTCAGTTGTTCTCTTCAGAGCCTCTTGGTGTTCCAGGAGTTGGAAGTGACCCAACTCCCAATGCCTCCAGATGATTTATGCTGATTGACTGTGTAGCCCTTACTTGTCTACTGTTTTCTGCTTCTCTTCTCTTTTCTTTTCTTCTTTGAAGCCAGTATAAATGCACAGCTCTCATAAGACTGGGCCCAAGTCTATTGCTTCTAATTCCATCGAGGGGTCTCCTTACCAACCACTCTCTGGTATTGACTTTTAGCCCAGAAGAAAGGAAAAAGAAGAGAAATAGCTCCCTCCCTGATCTGTAAGTGCAGTCCATCTCTAGTAGAGTTGGTTTTTTTTCTGAGATCAATTTGGTAAAAAGGACCAGAACTTGTTCTCTGTAATTCTTTGGCTTTTCTTTTCTAAATGAAAGAACATCCAATTACATCTTTTCCCAAAAATGGAAGGAAAAAAATGGAGGAAATTTTAGAGCCGTGCGATATCCTCTGATGTTTCCACAAACTAGAATAACATGTTACCTGATTTTATCTTTTTGTACTCTTCATTGTTAGAAAGAACCCAAAGAGTCCATAACTACAACTGCCGAGTTAAAAAACAAAAACCTTCACTTTGGTTCCCTTTAATTTCCCTTACAGCTCACTGGAGCTCATAACTCAAGGATTTCAGTCTATCCTTAACCATCACAAAGCTCTCTGACACAAAAATCTGTGGCTTTGTCTTCTTTCTTAGAGTTAAGTAGTTTCACCAACTCAAAGGAAGTAGTTTCACTAACATGGTTAGCCAGGCAAAGTGGCATATGCCTACAGCCTCAGTACTCAGGAGGCTAAGATGAAAGGATTCATTGAGTCGATATTTTGAGAGTGGCCTGAGTAAAGTAAAAAGAGCTGGTCATACATAATACTACATATGTGCGTATGTATGTACATACATACATACATACATACATACGTACATACATACATAAGTGAACTTTGCTTTACAGCAGGATTGGACTTTCTTCTCAACTCCAGACTAGAGGCAGATCCACATGCAAGCCACATAGCCAATCAACTGCCTTGCCTCTCAGAGAACAGTGCACAGTGCAAGCCCTATGGTTACAGGCAGAGCCCGGAGGAAGGAGATGAATATGTGACCGTTTAAAGGAGATGAAGACTGGAAAAAAAAAATCCAATCTGCATTTCTAGAGAACAGGGGGCAAAGGCCTAACTAAACCAGCCTCAGATTCCACGAATATGTTACGTGGTGAAATAACAAGACAAGCATGCTTTTGGCCTTCATAAATGACCTACACTGCCACGACAGCAGCTCATCCAGACATGTAAACTCAGCCCTAGAGAGGTCATTTTCAATTTCTGAGTGTCTGCCATGAATTTAGCAGTTCCTGACTTCTCTGTGCTCTGGGAAGGGGGGCAGGCATGCAGGAATGGCTGCCAGTGAGCTGGGAAACATCTCCAACGCCAAGAAACGCAATCTTCAGAGCCTTTGAAAGGCTTCCAAGAATGTCAGCATGGACTGGCTGCCCGCTCTCCACTGAATGCCTACTTTGGCTGTCTGCTTAGTACTGAATGTGCCAGACAGACTTTCATACAAGGCAAGAGAGTGTTTGGGGCCCATGAAAGGGGAAAGCACAGCCTTGCAGATGTGAATGGTGAGATTCAAGAAGTAGGTGATAACGTGGCAGGATGAGGAAGGCCTAAAGGAGAGGAATGAGCAACAAAACCCTGTGAGGAAGAGCTAGCATCTACCTACAAGTGGACAAATTCCTGATAGTTCCCCATCGCCAAACCTGGAGACACTACCACACTGTGAGGCTCTGCTTGATCTTCATGATATGTTTATATGCCTTGCTTGTAGATTCCTTGCCCCCCCCTTAAATCTCTGAATCATAAAAGATATTTTAAAGCTCTGCCAAAGACATATTTAAGTGCACTCTTTTTTTTGTCAGTTGTGGGACTTGAACTCAAGGTCTAGGCTCTTTTGCACAAGGCTAATGCTCTACCACTTTGAGCCACAGTGCCACAACCAGTTTTCTGGTGGTTAATTAGAGATGAGAGTCTCACAGACTTTCCTACCCAGGCTGGCTTTGAACCATGATCCTCAAATCTCAGCCTCCTGAGCAGCTAGGATTTACAGGTATGAGCCACCAGCACCCCACCCTTAACTGTACTTTTGTTTATATTTCAATACTCAATATAATGCCATTTTTAGTGTGGGTTATTTGAGATTTTCTTTGATTTATTCTTAACCTCTGATACATGAAACACAAAAAAGAAAGAGAGAGAGATAAGGAGGGAGAGAGGGAGGAGAAAAGAACAAAAGAAAGGAAGGAAGGAAAGAAGGAAGGGGGGAGGGAGGGGGAGGATTGGGATGCTTTATTCCTTTAGTTCACTTCTTAAAAGGAAGACAAATGCTTTGTGGAGTGAGCTATTCCCTAACTTATTAGCAGTGTGCCTCATAATTCCTTGGCACAGTGCTGCAAGGGGAGAGATCTCTTCTGGTGTCTCCAGCTTTTCTGAGGAGGCAGTCTGATGTCATTGGTGGCAGATGCCATCTGGATATATCTGTCTTTTGTCTGCACCATCTGTTTTTCTTCTCACAGGCTCTTGTTCAGATTTCTTCTTCACTTCTTCCAGGAAGTGTGCCTTTCCTAAGAACTATTGAGGTTGAAAGCTAATATTCTAACACGATGCCCCTCTGTTCTCTCTTTCCTAGAATCTTATGGCAAGGGCATTATATGACAATGTCCCAGAGTGTGCTGAGGAGTTGGCCTTCCGTAAAGGAGATATCCTGACTGTCATAGAGCAGAATACTGGGGGACTGGAAGGATGGTGGCTGTGCTCGCTACACGGTCGGCAAGGCATTGTTCCAGGAAACCGAGTGAAGCTCCTCATTGGTCCTGTGCAAGAGAATCCAGCCAGTCTTGACCAGCCTAATTCTGGACCAGGGCACCAGACTTTGAGCCAACAGAGGCTCTATCAAGTGCCAAACTCACAGGCAGCATCTCGTGACACCATTTACCAAGTGCCACCTTCCTACCAGAATCAGGGAATTTACCAAGTACCTACTGGCCATGGTACCCAAGAACAAGATGTTTATCAAGTGCCACCATCAGTACAGAGAAGCCTTGGAGCTACCAATGGTCCCCACTTAAGTAAAAAGGTAGGTGATGAACTACAATTTTGTTTCTGCCTTCTTGGATATTTCCCCATTTCCCAACAAGCTCCAGTGACTCAGACCTATAATCCCGTCTCCTGGGGATATGGGGACACTTAACTTCTCATTGAAATCTTTCTAGGGTGGGGGCTTTTCAACACTTATAATCCCAAATACCAGGACCATCGGAGATCGAGAGAAATGAGTTGATTTGCTGATGAACATTGAGCATGTAGTATATTTTTGATGCACGTGATACAACAATCCATTGATGGCACCATATAATGGTATAACATGAGTACATGTACTATGAAGAAAATTTTATCAGTGGACTTATAAGGACAATGTTCCAGATGATGCATTGTGAGGGAAGAATTTTCTTCATTTATTAGCAAAATTCTAGTAGATCTTGAAGTCTGGCTTTAAGAATGGACTAATTTAACAACAATGTCCAAAATAAAGAGTAAGGTTGAAGCTAAACACCAGAAAGAGCTTTTAAGACTATTAAGACCTTAAGTTAGCTATGCCCTAATTTGAACAAACTTAATACAAAGTTTTAACTTACAAACTTGTGTTTATTAGATTCCTTAAAATAAAAGAAAACCATAGATGCATTTACTGATCATCTTCCATACCCCAAAAATGTTTTAACAAAACACTTACCAAGGGCACACCATCAAAGTATGTATCCCCTAGGAGAATTTCTTCCAGAAGTGGGAAACTGTTTATTAGACTTAGGTTCCCCAGGCCAGCAACCCCTGGCTAGAGGCGACAGACAGAGCTATGACCTTTCAAAGTCTTTCTTACACTAGTGATTTGAGATTCAAAGAAAAAGCCAAATTTGGCCTTTATCTCCAGAGGAGGAAAAGAACAGTTGAAAGGTATAGCTATAAATAAATTCTTAGTCTTGGTGGCTTGCACCTTAAAAATAGCTCTTCCTCATCTGAACTGGTCCCAGGCAGACAGGGAGGCCAGAACAGGAAATGCCTGGCTGAAAGGTGATGGATCCAACTTTCATCATAGTTTATTTTGGCAGGAAGGTGACATGTTTTTCTTTTTAGACTCAATCTCTGCAGTTCCAAGTCTGGGAAGTCTTAAAGAGTTCAGACTCTCTCCCATTGCACGCGTGGCAAAGGCACTGTGGCCCTTCGCCATGGCTCCAGAGTGCCAGAGGGCAGAGGGTCTACCTCTCCTTCTCTTCCACTGATGTCAAGGAACTGTAGTGCTGGGCTGACTCTTGGACATTCATACTCCCCGTGGCATTTTATTTTGTTGATTCGACACTCAAGGGAGCACAGCCATTTGGGAGCAAGCCATTCCTGAAAAAGAAAAAAGAAAGAGGGGGGAGGAAGGAAGGAAGGAAGGAAGAAAAGGAAGGAAGGAAGGAAGGAAGGAAGGAAGGAAGGAAGGAAGGAAGGAAGGAAGGAAGGAAGGAAAAACCCTGACAGCCCTTTCTCAAGATTCAAGATACCCAGTGAAGAAAAGGCAATGGTGGTTCAGGAACTCATGCAGTGGGAAACAGAGCATTATAGTAGCCGAGATGGAAGGGGTGGGAAGGATGAGTGTAGCCCCACCCCGCCAAGCTTCAAGTGTTCTCCTTGACACTTTGACATTCCTTAGAGCCTTAGTGCCCTTGCATCTCAAGACTGCCTGTCTCCCTTTACTGTCCCTGGACTATCTCACACCTCCAAGGAGTGAGCTTATCTCTGACTTCCTTTCTTTTCCACCTCTCCCTCCCCCCCCTCTCTCTCCTCTTCTTGTTTTCTCTTTCTTCTCTTCTTCCTTGAACTTCCTCCTTTTCTCACTTATTGATACTCCCTTTTTAACACTCTCCTGTCATTCTCTTCCCTTTTACTTCCCTCCCTCATTGGCTTCTTTCTGTCCTGCCTTCCTTCGGTCCTTGCCTTGACTCCTCTGCCCCCTCCTTCTCTCCTTCCAGCCTGTCTTCTTCCTAGTGGAGATCATGTGGCTGCTAAGAAAGGATTCTAACCTTTTGCCATCAACATCCATCTATATTGTTTTCTTGGTGTGTACATTGGGGGTAGGGGAAAGTCATACTGAGCTTAAGCCAGAACCCCAGAAGACAATCTCTATACAATCAGAGCTAATTTTTTTTTCCCCAGGGGGTTCCGGAATTCTCATTTTAGCAATTCAACTAATATTTTCTTTTTAAATTTTTCTCTTTGCCAACTTTACTCATTTTCTTTTAATTTCCCATCTGTAAAATCAACATTTTAAGGCCAGGACTAAATGTTCCTAGTACTTTAAAGCTGTGGTCTGTAAACGTCTTCCAACGGGCAACTGAGGAGATCGTGGTGTCTTATTCTAAATCACTGAACTGTAGTTTGAAATTTATAATGAGAGACATAAGCACAGTGAGTAGAAATGCAGATTCCCACGCCTTTGGCTCCAGTTGTCATCAATCAGGTCGGAAAAGGAGTCCTGGAATCTGATCTCATTGAGTCTCTGTAGAGTCCCATGGGTGGTAACGCAGGAACACACTTTGAGAAACCCTGCAGAGGATGATAAAGGGACTTGGGTGTGTTCCAATCTGATTATGATCTGGGGATTTCCATAGTTCAAAATTCCCTCCGTATTGCCAGAGACTATGAGCTTCAGAAGGTTTCTCCACCATGGATTTATTATTATTTTTTTAAACCAGTGGATCAACCTTGCTGTCAGGGTAATTTCAGTCTTTACCTATCCTCCTGCAGCCAGGCACGCTAACTGATATTCCTCACCCACTAAGTGAGCACTGAGAGTGAGAGGATGCTTAGGTAACACGTCCCTCTGTGAGGAGATCGTGTGCGTGCATGGACTGGGCTCTGGGTCTTGTCGCTTCAAGCCTGTACATCTTTGGCAGGTTGTTAAGTTCTCTTCGCTTTGACTCTTTTCATCTGCAGTGGTTTGAATAATGAAAAAACAAAGTGAATAATCAGACTGACCTCAAAGGGCTGTGGAGAAAAGTAGGTGGAACAATATATAGAAAGCCCCTGCCCTAGTGCCTAATATAGTGGGAGCTTAAAAAAACAACTACTTTCCTGCCAAGAGTTGGTGGTTAATGCCTGACCCATACCTATGTGGGAGGCTGAGATTGGGAGGATCGTGATTCCAGGCCAGCTTGAGAAAAAATGTTGGAGAGACTCCATCTCAGTCAATAGCTGGGTACTGTTTCTCACCTATCATTCTGGCTACTATGTGAAGCCTAAATAGACAGTTCATGGTCCAAGGCTACTTCTGAGCAGGAGCTCAGATCCTCTATTAACTATAACTAGCACAAAAAAAAGGGTAGAGATGTGACTCAACAGTAGACCGCTTAGCAAGCACAAGGCCCTAAGACTAAACCCTAATACCAACACACATACAAATATATATATATATATATATGTGTGTGTGTGTGTGTGTGTGTGTGTGTGTGTGTATGTATATATGTATATGTGTATGTATATATATGTTGGTCATGGAACTTGAACTTTGGGCCTGAGCACCATCCCTGAGCTCTTCAGCTCAAGGCTACTGCCCTACCCCTTGAGCCACAGCCCCACTTCTGGTTTTCTGGTGATTAATTGGAGATAAGTTCCTCACAGACTTTCATACCCAGGCTGGCTTTGAACTGGGATCCTCAGATCTCAGCCTCCTGAGTAGCTAGGATTACAGGCATGAGCCACCATGTCTGCCTAATTTTTTTTTTTAATGACCTTTCCTTTTTTTGTTTTCTTTCCTTTCTTGGAATTTGTTTGGGACCATGTTATCTTGTTTATATTCCTTACTATGAAACAATTATACACATCCTTTATTGCTAGCATCTGTCCTGCCCTTTGAGCTCTCTTTTTGGTTCAGTAAGAATTCTGCACTGGCTGGAAAAGAATTCTCAAAGTTTTCTGAGGATCTTATTTGCTGACACCTTTACTTCATTTCACCGTTGATTTTTTTTCTTTTTTTTCATGCTGAGTTTTGTGCGCAGGGCTGTTTTATCCATTAGGTTTTGGAGGCAGAATGCCCAGGGCCTATGAGAATGTTTGAGAACATAACCAAAAGAACCTCTGGCTCCAAAATATTAAACACAAAAACCCTGCAAAATAGAAGTAAATAAACATTTAGACTAATAACTAGGAAACAGTCATGTCATGCTCATTAAATATTCTTAGTGCTCATGACTATTCTGTGGCATTTGAACACAATTTGTAAGTTTGATTTTTCTCACTTTACAAAGACTTCTAAATATGCATGGTGACTGCCAAGACTTCACCGGCAATTCTAAATTAAATGAGTTTCCAACAGTCGAGCCATTTGAAAAGATGAATTAGAAAAAAAAAAGAGAGAGAGAGAGAGAAAAGAAAGGAATCATGTCCAATGTCTTAAAGGCAAAACTTCTACTTAATTTAAGAATTTAGTGGATCATAGCCTCCCAAATGCCCCAGAGCCAAAGGCCTATGGAGATCTGAAATAGCCTAATTTTTCAGCTTTAAGACTCAGTAAAATGTCCATGTAAATTCTCTCATTTCATGCTTTGTCTGCAGTGGGATTCATGAGTTTCTCTGCTAGTTCTTAGGACCTGTTGCTTTACTTGGAATTGCAGGGATTAGATTTGTTTTGCTACCTACTAAACAACAACTGGAGCCCAGCACCATGCTGTATGCCTGTAATCCTAGCTACTAAGAAGGCTGAAATCTGAAATCTGAGGATCACAGTTTGAAAGCTAGCCCAGGCAGGAAAGTCTATATTAAAAAAAAGCCAGAAGTAGAGCTGTGGCTCAAGTGGTAAAGCACCATCCTTGAGTGCAAAAGCTAAGGAACAACACCTAGGCTCTGAGTTCAAGCTCCAGAACTGGCACACACACAAATTCACAAAATAAAGATCAAACGAGGGCTAATTGTTCAACTTCATTAAAATGTTTACCATTACAGGATGGTCAGGCAAAATATCAGCACGTGATACTACCTCCATAAATGAATAAAAAAGGGTGAATCAAGAAGCAAAGCATGAGAGTTAAGATATAGCCTTTACATTAACCACTGAAAGTGATTCTGCTCTTCTAGTTATCTACCACCACACTCCTCTCATCCATGGTCCAGCCCATTACCATGCAGTATGACAGGTTACTTTCCGTTCTTTCTCATAGACAGGTCTTTGAGAGCATCACCACCCACTTTCTCTAATAAAAACTATCTGTACGTAGTAAATAGGCTCCCTAAACAAAGTATGAATGATATAAACTGGGCTTTTGTAGAGGCCCAACTTTTATATGATTTGCACAATAATGAGAGAAAGATGTGTTAACTCTTTTATTGTTATCTAAAGAGAAAGGGTTAATATAGTGGCCCATACCTTTAATCTCAGCTACTTGAAAGGCAGAGACAGTATTATCAGTTAATGAGACTTTAGGCAAAATAAAGGCCAAATGTAATGACTTGCACCTGAAAGCTTCTTGGGAGGCAAAGTAAGAGGATCATAGTCTGAGTCTGGCCTTGGCAAAAGTGTGAGAGCTCGAAAACCGAACTAAAGCAAAACGATCTCAAATGGTAGAGCATCTGCCCAGCAAGTAAAAGGTCTTGAAATAAAACTCTAATACCGCAGGGAAGGAGGGAGTAGGGAAAGGAAGGAGGAATAGAGGAAAGGAGGGAGGAAGAGATAGACTTCTGCTGAATCTCAGAACTTCCTTTTCATTTACTATGATTTACTATGATTTACTATGACTATACTCCCATCTGGTCTACCTCTGAACTCATATTCATCCTTTAAAACCCATTGCAGAATTCATCTCATCTGTGAAGTTTTGTCCTTGAAATCAACAGTTTCTTCCTTGTCTCTAACCCTATATAACATATGTTGTAAACTTCAGTGACCTCTGGAAGCTCACGGTCCATTAAAATACCACAGTGTTCTTCTGTTATAATGGGTCACAGTCTAGTTCTCGAAGATTACGAAAAACTCAGCTACTTTTAAGGCTTACCCACGTCCAATAATATCATCTTTAAGGAGCATTTCCTACCTTCCAAAATAGGATATAGCCAAATGTTGACAGGAAATGATTCAAAGATTTGAGCTCAGTCCCCCAGGCTCATTCCTAAAAGGTAATATAAGAACTAGAAATTCATTGGTTACAATATCTACACCTTCTTAGACTTTGAGTCATCACCAATTACACCCAGATATACACATGTACACACTCATATAAACACACATACACAACAGACATTCATAATTGTTAGCTAAGAAACCAAAGGCTTTCCTTGATGGAATCTGAGGCATGGTGAAATCTCGTTGCCCAGCTACCAGCTCAGATACCACTAACAAATTGCTACATATATTAAGCAATATGATTTGTCTACGAACAAGTAAAATATAGATCTAGAGGAAATGAATGCTCCCAGAGAGAAGACAGCCTTAACGTCGTCTTACTTTCTTTTTCCTCTCTCCTCTCTCCCTCTCCCCCACCCCTACCTCTTTTCCTCTCTGCTCTATCTTTCCTCTTTCCCTCTTTCCTCTGTGTGTGTGTGTGTGTGTGTGTGTGTGTGTGTGTGTGTGACATACCTTAACAGCTATGACCAAGACAGGGAGCATCTTCATTTTCTCCATGAATAAACTCAATAAGGTACCTATATTCCAGAATGCTACATTTTTATGTAAAGATAAAATCTAGCATAAATCTTTTTTGCTCAGTTTACAGCTGGCAGGGCCATTGCAGAGACCTGAAATTTCATCTACAATTTTTCCGTTGAAGAATCCAGGTACATTTTAGATCTTACACAAAACTGAAGGTCCTTGAGGCCAGAAGGGCAGGACATTATGAGCTCACTCTGACAAAGAAAGACTTCTTCCCAGACAAATGCCCCCACGCCCCGGAGAATGAGCAAACCCTAACACCTCCTTACAAAATGAACAAAGGTCCTTTTTGTTTGCTCAGTGCCAAAGCTTCAAACTCAGCTACACTTTGTCATAAAACTCATAGATAATGCGCATTTCTAAGAGTGCATTAGTAACTTCTTATAAACCCCTAGCAAGGCAAACAGAAGCTAATCTTCCTTTTGCAATGATTTCATGCTATGTGGCCATGCTATTGGAGTGGGTAGGTGAGCTGCTGGGTACAGAGTGCTGTGTTTGACTAAGGACATAATGCTCTGTTTGTGAGAGCAAGAGAAGTAAAAATGTGCTGATTTTATTTAAGAAGAAAACTGAGATTGTATTAGTGGCTTATTATCTTTTAAACGAACTTGTCAGAGTTCTTGGTACACAGTGCAAACTTAGAGATTGTCAGAAAACAAAAACACTTGGTTCTAAATCATTGCACCCTAAACCTGATTAATAAGATGACATCTCAGAAGTGTTATGTCTGTGTGATGTTTATGGAAGGACCCAAGTAGGACACATAGCAACTTTCTCTCCGAGGCCAGATGTGTCTTCCCTAACATCTTCAGAGACCAAAATCCAAGGGGTCCACTCTTTTCAAGGCCCAACAGAAGATCCCTTTTGGAAACAACAGAACCACTGGCAGTTCTATAACTGATTTATTTATTGAATTTTTTAAATAATATTTGGTTTTCTCATCTATTGACCTAGTTTTTGTTCTCAGACTATGTGACCATCAAATTAGTGGTGGCATGAAGTTTCCACTCTTTCCACATTATTCTTCAAGATGGTTTCAAAATAAGAGTACAGGAGTGACCTTAAAATAACTCTGACCTTGACTCCATGTCTGGCTGCAATAGCAACTGAGCTTCTCGGCCTCTTGGCAGAAGGGATGTGTTACAGCCTTCTTTTTCACAGGTGGGCCTGAAGTCTGCGAAGCCATTTCACCTATAGACATAACTTTCTGCCTCTAGCAAGACACTGGATTGATATCTGAGCCCACGGCTGTCTGACTCCAACACTAATGATTTCTACAGCCCAGTTAATCGTTGATGTTGCCAAGCCCTAAAATAAGAGGACATACTTAGACATTTCATTAGCAATTCCAGCTCACTAGAATGCTGGGTGCTAAAAGCTTCCCGGTGGCCAAAAAGAATTACAGTCGTGGCTGCAGGCTCCCACCTCAGATCCAAGGAGGAATACAAATGCCCGGGGAACTTAAGAAACTGATCAGTCCTGCCATTCATCTGCAGTGGTCATTTGCAGGGATCTGAAAGTCATTTGAGAGGTGATCAGGGTTATGATTCTCATAGAAATTCTTAGTGAATTTCTAAGTGTCTAGCACATGCTTCTAGTTCAGACCACCAGACATTAAGGAAGCAGAATGACTAGCTGAGCAACTGGCCACCCCAGTCCCAAGTTCTCATTCTGTTCTCTGAGTAACCTTAGGCTTCCCTCTAATGGTCCTTGCTAAAATTTTATGAACCAGACATCCTTATCTGATGTTAAAAAGTTTCATAGAGTGATCACAACTCAAGTCATAAATAAAATAACTAATAAAATAAACTAGCCAAGTGGTGATGGCTCATGACTTTAATCTTAGCTATTTAGAAGACTAATATCTAAGGACTGAGGTTCAAAAGCCACCCTAGGCAGGAAAATCCATGAAAGTCTTATCTCCATTTACCCACCAAAAAAAAATTTTTTTTCAAATCCAGAAATAGAGGTATGGCTTGTGTGATAAAGTGCCAGCCTTGAGCAAAAAGCTAAGGGACAGCATCTAGGCCCTGAGTTCAAGCCCCAGCCCCAGCAGCAGTACCATTACATACACAAAACAAATATTCTAACAGAAGGGGTCATTTCATGACAACTAAAGTTTGTCAGATCCTTTGTATCCTTTCTTTAGTGTCCATCCCAACTTCACATTCTTTTAGAAGCTAGAGCTATGTTAAAAGATGTTAAGGGCAGGCAGTGCTTAGAATGTGAAGTCAAAAAAGAGGAAGCAATTGACAGACCTAGGTTCTGTACCCAGGCAAACTTCTAGAAAATTCCTCATTAACAAGAACTCTCCTGATGCCTTGCTATCAAGAACGAAGAAAGTACGTTGTTCTGGAACTCACTGTTGTCTGCCATTTTCCCCTGTCTTAGACTCAACAGTGGCCCTTCAGATGTCTCTCAGCATGCTAACCCTTGAAAACTGGCTCTGGGTTCTGGCCCTTGAGCCCCGCCTCCCAGTGGCTCCATCCTTCTTCCCACTGAGATGTGAGAAGTCTCATCTTTAGGAGAAAACAATACAAATAAGCATCTGATTCTCCAAATTCTCATCCTTCACTTCCTTTGCTGAGTCCCAGCCCCTTTAGAGCAATCAGTGAGCATTTTTCTAAACTTTATTTCAGAGTCTACATGCAGGGTTCTGGGTCATGCTGAAGGTATTTAGACACAAAGAGCCTACATACTTGTGCCTTTAGAGTTTTCATTCAAAAGAATGTTTTGGTCCACTGGGCTATTAAAAAAAACCAAAAACCAGCTTTCTGTACCCAACTGTCACAGACTGCATTCAGCTTTGTCCCGAAAAAGACCTCAACCACTTGAGAAGCTGAGACGTCATTTCCCATCAAGCTCTTTCATGTGAAATGTCTCTAGCTGCTCTTTGGCGCTTGGTCACTCCATAACTAAATATTGCTTTAGCACTCACTACACAAAGAGCTTCCTGAAAACAGCAGGGGGACAGGCAACAGGCTCAACAGTCAGAGCTCTGTTTCCACCAACTGGTTTGCCACACAGTGCTGTGTCAAATGAGTCACTCCAGAACCCTATTCCACTTCTGAGCTTTCACATGTGACTTTTTTCCTCATTTGGAGAAAGAGACTAGATGTGATTGAGGCGTGGGCCAGAAAAAAAAAAAAAGGCTTAGTGCTAGCATAAAAACCAGCCATCCAAGTATCTTGGAAGGAAAGTAAATCTCTTTCCAAAAATAGAGGTAAGAAAAGATCATTAGGGAAGGGTTAATCCCGGACATAGCTTGGGAGGGTGTATTTTTCAGGCCAGACTCCGTTTTTATTATATTGTTGCTATGCAAGTAAATAAATGAGCTCACTGCTACACCCAAGCTGGGCAGAGAGAATTTATAGGGAATTAATAAATCTAGGGTAGGCAACATGTGGCCTTTTCCTCTCTCAGGGAGAAAAAAAGAAGTCAGAATCTTGGATTTTCAACAGACAAACCTCTGTAACTTTCTGAAAATCCACCTCCCAGTCCTGGAGAGCAGTCTGATGTTGCATTTTTGGGGGGTTTTCTTTAAAATGGAAGGGTTCAGATAGTTCACTTAAGACAAAGGGGATCTTCTAAACTTAGTAAACATTAGGTTCATGCTTTTAATTGACATTTAAGGGAACTAAGTCCTTTCCAATCAGCAGTTTGGGAAATGTAAATATTCCTGTTAATGCACGAAACACAAGACATAGCATAAATAAATCAAGTAGCTGGTCAGGAAAGGAGAAAAGCAGGAAGCAGGGTAATTATACTCCCCAGCTATGTCAGGGCAAGAAAACCAGTGAGTGATAATCATACTTTCAAATCCAGATAATCTTGCTCCTAATAATAGCAAAGTTCTAGATGAGAACTGTCATCACAATGGCACAGTGGCACTTTGAAACTTCTCATCGGTTATCTATCACATTTCTGAAGCACTGCCTGGGTTGCTTAGTCTACAGAGGCCACCAGGCAGAGGACTAGTGGCTGCATCCATACAGTCCTGCTCTACTTCTGGCAGGGATCAGCTTCACCAGCCGGTAACCCAGGCATCATCTAAAGAGCACAGGCAAAGGATTGTACATTGTGGAACATTGCTTTGCACTGCTTTAGAGGCAAAAGAATCATGCTATGCAGAAGTGACTGCACAATCAGAATAGTCACAAAAGTTATGGTTAGAATTGTTCTAATTTTTGTGTCCCATGATGCACTTACACGTGGGATTCCTTATTATGTGTAAGCATTCTGTTAAAACTGTGAGCATTTAGGTTGGATACTAGTGGTCTACACTTACAATCATAGCTTACTCAGGAGGTGGAGAGCCAGAGGATCAAGTTTTAAAGCCAGCCTGTGTAGAAAAAAATCTGAGAAACTCCATCTCCAAAATAACCAGCAGCAAAGCCAAGCTGGAGGTGGGGCTCGACTGGTAGAGCCACACCCCAGCAAGCAAGAAGAGCAACTGCAGAACCCTGAGTTCAAGCCCTAGCACTACCTAAACAAAATTAAATATAAATAAAATATAAAATATATGTCTTTATGATTGGTAATTTTTGATGAATGCAAAGATAGAGCAGAACTACAGAATAATAACACACTAAATCATGACCAATGCTCTGGGGGTTTCTTGTGTTCCTCCCAGCCCATGTCTGTGTCTGTCATCTACTCTCAACTTTTTTTAAAAAGAATTTTTCTGTTCCTCTTTATATATATATATATATATACTATATGTGTATTTATACATCTATAATATATTATATTTATATATTATATTTTATATAAATAGACACTATTTACATATTATATTTATACCTATTTATGTCTATATAATTATATAAATTGTATATTTTATATTACATAATTTTGAGATATTGCATACTAATTGCATATGCTTTGGGACAACAGTGTAATTATTTCAGAACTCCCATGCCATGGATATCCATCACATCAGGTAACTAGCCTATCCATCTGCTCAAATGTTATTCTTTCTTTGTGCTGGTAACATTTGAAATCCTTTCAACTAGCTGTTTTGGAATATGTGATTCAGTATTGTCAAGCATAGGTTTGCTCAAGGCTAACACTCTACCACTTGAGCTCCACTTCTGGCTTTTCTGATGGTTACTTGGAGAGAAGAGTGTCAGGCTTTTCTGTTCCCACTGGATTCAAACCACAATCCTCAGGTCTCAGCCTCCTGAGTAGCTAGGATTATAGGAATGAGCCACCTTGCGTTAGAGTATCTTGACCCACAGTAGTGATAGTCATGACAGTAACAATACTGATATGATCAGCATTGAACTCAAGTAAATCTGCTGATGGTGATCAGATACTGAAGTATCCTTTCCTTCATTGCTTTGATTGGAAATTCCCAGTGGCTCTGCCTCTTAGACGTGACTTTCAACATTAAATGCACTTCTGAAGATGAATTTCACTTTGCAAGCAACAACCTTGAGATTGGTGATGACTAAACACAGAGAGCATGCTTATCAGCAAACAAACAAGAATGGACAATTGTGTGTCTATTATTTGCTCTCCTGAAATCCTAGTTATCTTTGATTTTGAGTTAGACATTGTCATTTTTAAAGACTATATTGGCATAATTTGAGACCTATAAAGATGCTGTCTACCTCCAGAGAGGATTGTGTTCCTTTCTGCCAGCTTAATAGATACACATGAACCTAAATTTCATGCTTTTGGATGCTCCCATTAACACTGATGACTTAACTTGAACAAGCCTGAGTTTACTTTCAGTGAATACTTTCTTTTGGATGTCATCCTTTAGATTCCAACTCAACGTGGGGGTTAGATCAGAGTCACTCCTTTGGTAATCCTTAACATCTAGTGTTTCTTCCATATCCACATATGTTTAAAAGTAACCCCTCAAGACACTGTTTCCCTATGGTGCCCGGGGGGGGGGGGGCAAAAAGCAGCCTTGAGTCTATGAATTTCTTATCATCTAAATCTTGATCTAGTGATTTTATACTGTCCAGTGATGCCACTGAGAAGGTCTTTAAGCCAAGCATGGTTGCTCATGTTTGTGATCCTAGCTACTCTGGAAGCAGAAATCAAGAAGACTGAGCTTAGAGGCTAGCCTAGGCAAAATATTCACACATCCCCATCTCAACCAATAAAAAGCTGAGCCCAGTGGCACATACACATCTGTCTGTTACCCAGACTGGTCCAGGTACCACCACACGATCCTATTCAAAAATAATAATGGGGAAAGGAAGGGTTTTACATTTTATATCTGTTCATCTTCTGTAATCATCTCCAACAGGATGATTGATAGAAATTTATCTAGTTCATGATTTTCTGAAATCAAAGATCAAAATAAACTCTGCATAGCCCAAGTGACCAATGCAATAACCATGGCTGAGGTTTAAAGGTTTACTTTATGCCCGGAACTCTGTGTTCTGTGCTTTATTCTAATATTCATAATGACTTAAGAGATAAATACCATTAGTTTCATTTTTACTGATAAAGAAACAGGCTTAGAATGATAAATTCCATAGAGGTCATGTTCTCATAGCTACTACAGGGTAGAGCTGGGAGTCTAGGCTAGCTCTGCCAGCCCAAGTAATGCCATCAACCATGCCCACGCTTCACATCTAATTCTCTCATGGCTCTGGCCCACAGTCTTTCACAATCTGAGGCCATCTCATGCCCTCAGAACCAAAGCAAGCATGACATAGATTCTTTTAGATTGGGTCTCCCCTCTGATATCCCGGTAGAAAGAAGGCAGTTTGTTTTAGTTTCTTTTTCCCCAAACACTCTCCCATCTGTTTCTGGCTTGTGGCTGGGAAGGTAAAAAAATAAAAACCTCAAGTGTTTGGGTCACCTGCTGACCGTGCCAGCCCAATGTTGTGAAACAGGGCCATCTGGAGATCCTCCTTATCCTGCCATGGTGGTTTAGCCACTTGAGGAACATTCCTCATGATTTCACTTTCTGACCTTTTTTGGCACAAGGCTAATGCTCTACCACTTGAACCACAGCTCCACTTCCAGTTTTCTGGTGGTTAATTGGAGATAAGTCTCATGGATTTTTAGTACCCAGGCTGGCTTTGAACTGCAATCCTCAGATCTCTGTCTCCTGAGAAGCTAGGATTATAAGCAGGAGCCACCAGTGCCTGGCTTCTCTTTTTCTTTTATTCATGTTTATTTAGCCAGTGAACACTGACTGAGTGTGCATGTATGGTAATATCACACCATATCCCAATAATATGTGCAGTTAATAATTAATATAAGTTGATAAAAAGTTTAAAGAGGTAAACAAAGGAAAAAAAACTGCTCTTGTGGCTCTTCCTGAAGTGTCTGCCTTGGTCGTGTCCTCTTGGTTGCCAAGAGCAATGTACTAATGTCTGAGCATGGTTAGCTTCCTCCTGGGGACAGGGACAGAAAATCCATCTCTGAACATAGAGAACCCCTGCAAGGTCAGCAAGAATGCAGTCACAGTAATATTTGCCCATAGGCCCCCAGAAGACCTCTCAAGCAGCACTAATGAATTAAGAGGTCAGTTTGGTTTTTTCCAAGGCTAAACCCTTGTAACTATAAATAAATATGTAGAATGAACAGAATGCAGACAAGAAAAACAAACAGAAAGAAAAAGGGAAATGAAAAACCTGGCTTGATTTCACTGAAAGACTTTGTTTTTCAATGCCCCCTTCCATCACAATGCCTTTAGTGCATACAAAAGCCCAAGAAACCTCTTCCAAACTTGAGGTCCCCTCAGAGTGCCTCTAGGGATGAGAGTTGGTAGTTAGAGGAGATTAGGGTGTAGAGAGAAAGTAGAGTGAATTTTGTGTGCTCCTGTCAGGCAGGAAGAAAAAAGTCTTAATGAACCACAGAACTGGAAACCAAGGGACAGCTGGGTCAGCATTTTCCTCTGAGGAGAGAACACAAAATTGGCATGAATGTGACCCCAGCCATAGTTCAAGATGGAGAATGTCCACGAAGAGACTTCCAGCTCCCAATCCCTTACACATCATAGCTCAGATCACTAAGTGTCTTGGACATGTCTGACCAAATGCAAAACGTCTATCCCACTTAAATGTTATTTGTAGACTCATGTGGATTTCAATTGTACCATCATCAGAAACACTGCAATCTGGGGACGTTGTCTCTTGTGGGCTTTTTCCCTCAGGGGTTTGCACCATCTGGTTCTTTAACTGTATAAACAAGGAAAAATGACTGGTTTGGAATGCAAAGTCTTTAAAAACCAGATGACCACAGGCACCCTTTAAATGAGAAAGAGAGCAAGCTGGAGTTCTGTGACATTTGTCAGGAAGTAAAATGTTAAATACCAAGAAGTATGAATGCCCTCTGCCCAGGAAGGGCCACGAAGGTTTTGCTTGTGACTTATTCGGAGGGCTGGCCCCGAGGGCTGGCCCCATTTATGTTTATTCTACTGTCATTTTCAAGCACTAGTAGGATCCACCCACACCCCTCCAAGTCTCCCAGACCCCTTCCTACTTTAAATGAAAATTGAACAGTTCCAGTGCACTTCAGCGTTGCATCTCTATTCACTTTATCCCTAAATTGGCACTGATGCAGAGAAGCCACTCTTGGAAACTTCCAGACTGAACAAAAGCTGCATTGTGAACAGGTTCTAATATATAAAGCCACAGTGGAGAGCTATAAATAGAGAGCTGATGAGATAGACTTTGTGAAGATCTTCATTTCTCTCCTAGACAATAGAAAGTGCACACACGCGCGCACACACACACACACACACACACACACACACACACACACACACACGCATGCACATGCACAAACTTACAGAAGGGCATCAGGAATTCAGCCTGCTTTGCTTTCACAAAGGGCCTCCTCCTTCAAAAAGGAAGACTTGCTGTGCACAATATAGCAGCCATTGTGCAAAATAGTTCTAATGCTCTCTGCCAACAAACCTTAAAGCAATAGGGTTCTTTTCTAAAAGACACAGAGAGAAAAGGCTTGATGGAAATGTTGAGTGCATACTAATCTCTTTTACTTTCATTGCTAGAAATAACCAGTCGTAAGTGACAGGGATTTAGACAAAATTGAACTGGAGCATTTTTGAGCCCCTAGGGAGAAGACCATTGGTGCATTTGGCTGGGTTCCACCCCTCACAGAAGAAGATGGACACAGAGCATACTTCACATAGCTTCAGAGGCAGCCTGACGCCATTCTCCACATTAGAGAAAGATAAAAGATGAGGTTCTCCTAAGGAATGGCCAACTCTTCCTAATTTATAATGTCTGTTCTCAAAAACATCTTGGCTATACTTGAGAATAGTGTGAATACTTGGGGCGGGGGGCAGTTAAGCAAAGAAAAGAGACATGGGAAATTTAGAATCCCTGGGAGGATAAAATAAATATATTTCAAAATGTATGGTTTAAACAGTGTCACCCATGCTTAAGAAACCCTGGTAGTATGTAGACAGGAAAATAAGAGCCTGCCAGGTAAGATTCATTTCATTGACTCAGATGCCAGAGTCATGCTGAGAGCACTGAGCTTCTGAAATCTTTAGGACATAGGAACTGGTGGCCTGTTTGTTTTCCTGTGGAAATGGAGCAATGACAAGTCAGGCTATTGTAGAGACATGAAAACAGAGAAGCCACATTTTGAGAGGTTGAATCAGGAGTCTATTAGAAGGTCAGCGACCATAGCCCCTCGAATACACTTAATACTATCAGAAAACTGAGCCGTGAGAGCAGGAAAGGAAAGAAAGAGTAACAAAAACAAAACAAAAAACAATACCAACAAACTAGATCAGCTCCAATGAACAGCTGAAGTGGGATGCTATGTTGACCAAAGCAAGAGACAGGACACAAACAAACAGGAGGCATGTGGAATAGCTTATTGGCACCTGAGTGGGTCCAGAATCAGATCAGGTGACAGGGAGATTGAGAGTTCACCACCCAAAACTTGCAGGTCCTATAATGTATTGTCCAAGTCCTCCCCCCCCCTACCTCTGGGAATTCAGGCCTGTCCATCACCTGGGAGACAGGACTTCCATGCCTCCACCACAAAGACAAGGTGTCAATAGTTAAACCCAATACTCTGTCATCCACCACGTGGCCAACATGGCACCAGGTAGAGTCAGTAACCATATTTCAAGGCCAAAAGACTGACATCCTGCACCAGTGCAGTCAGCTCTCTGTACCTCTGGTTCCACATCTAGAGGCCCAATCAATCACCAGTCACAAATACTTAGGAAAAAAAAAAAACAAACAAACTTGCATCTGGAATGGGCAAGCACACTTTTTTTTCCTTATTGTTCCCTAAGCCACACAGTATAACATACCTACTAACAGAGATAGCCTGTACATTGCACTTCTATGGACTAGACAGTGTGTACAGCTTATATGCAAATACTGCACCATTTTCTATAAGAAACTAGAGCTTCCATAGGTTTGGATATCCATAAGGGATCTTGGAATCAATCCCCTATAGATCCTGAAGGACAATTGTATTTTGTTTGTTGCCTAAGTGGCATAGAAAGCTCTTGGAAACTTATAGGACAACTCTGTTGAGCATGGGCTTCACTCTGTGAACATGTTCTGGTGACCTGTGGAATTTTAGTTCAAATCACAATAATAATGCGAGATGAAGAGGCATACTGGGGAAGGCATGAGAGGAATTTTAAGTGCCCAAACTATTCCTATTATGCACATTACAAAAGTTCTGGAGCCTTTGGCTGCTCCCATGGGGGTCATCTAGGTCTTTTATAATTTAAACACCAGTCGCCTTAAAGCACATTTCCAGAGTAGATAAACCATTGAGATGATTTTGTTAACATGAAGAAAGACAACAGAGTCATTACTATAAATTGCTCTATATTGAAATCTAAGTAGGATATAAGTTTACTAGCCTGGTGTCTTCTTGTCTGCTTCCTTTTCTTTCTGTCTTCTTTCCTTCTTCTCTTCCTCCCTTCTCCCTTCCCTCTTTCTCTCCATTACTACCCTTTTGCCCTTTCTTCTTTCCTGTCCTTTTTATAGGACAGGGATGAGCTCCTGATTAAGAAGTTAGGAGATGCTTACAGCTCTGCATTCTCATCCACAGGTGGTAACCCCAGTGCGGACAGGCCACGGCTATGTATATGAGTACCCATCCAGATACCAAAAGGATGTCTACGATATCCCTCCTTCCCATACCACTCAAGGGGTATGTAATGAGAACACAATCAATGGAAAAGAGGGGCTCTTGGCATAGCATTTCTTCAGAACAGTAGAGAGAAGAAGAAAGTTTCACAATTTGGGTAGAATTTCATATGAGGCTTTGTTCAAGTTGTCAATCCAGGAACCGTGTTAGCCAATATTATCTAAATTATATTTTCTGGATTTACCTTGCCAAGAACTCCTATCAGACTATAAGCACCCTTCTTGGTGCTTTATCAATTTCTCATTTTATTTCAGGAAGTATAAATTTTACAGTTGAAAGTCCATAGTAGGTATATATTGTCACTTAAGATCATTTTTCTATTCAGTCTAAGTTGTAGAATGCAAATTTATAAAGAAAATTCTGTCAACCACTTAGGAAATGGAATGGTGCCAAAGATCAAATCTGTTCATAATCTGGCAAACAAATGCACAATGCAAGAGTAGTATAAAATGACTAATATAAGACATTTGCATTCTGGGTAACCAAATGTTTCTCTTCAGGTATATGACATCCCTCCTTCATCAGTGAAAGGCCCTACATTTTCAGTCCCAGTAGGAGAGATAAAACCTCAAGGGGTATATGACATCCCCCCAACTAAAGGGGTAAGTGAGCATTTGAAGGACAATTAATACAAGGTGTGTGTGTGTGTGTGTGTGTGTGTGTGTGTGTGTGTGTGTGTGTATGTGTATCTCTGTGTGTGTGTGTCTGTCTGTCTGTCGTCTGTGTCTGTCTGTGTTTGTTTGTGTATGTTAGTACTCTGAGATATAACAAAAAGGCAAACTTGGGGCCGGGAGTTTTGCCTAGTGGTAGAGTTGCTTGCCTAGCATGCACGAAGACCTGGGTTCGATTCCTCGGTAATACATACATAGAAAAAAGCTGAAAGTGGTGCTGTGGCTCAATTGGTAGAGCATTAACCTTGAGAGAAGTCCAAGGACAGTGCTCAGGCCCTGAATTCAAGCCCCATGAGTGGCAAAAAAAAATGGCAAAATCTACAGGGAAGTAGATTTGGTGAAAGGAAGAAGGAAAGGAGAGAGGGGAATGGGAAAGTAAAGGGAAAGGAGAGGAGAGAGGAGCAGAGGGAAGGATAAAGGGGAAGGAGAAAGATATTAAAGATAATTCTAGAGATTTCAAATTTAGGGCCTTGCCTATAAAATGGGAAAGCTAATTAAGTGAGAGCTAACAGAGCTCACATTTCTAGAGGGTTCTACAGCCACCATGGTCCATATACAAGAGGCAGTTTACTGAATTCACTCTATCCCCTTGGGATGCCCCTGCACTGCACACGTATTTATCTTTACTGCACAAGTAAGGTAACCACAGAACTTAGACATGTGAGGAGCAGGGACAGCAGAGGGATAACATAGGTCTCAACCAGTGTGGTAATGAGGTGTCTGTCTCTCAGCATGACCAGCCCAGGAAAGGACAGCCCTGCTTCCCCCACCCCAGGATCCCAGCAGCCTCTAGAGAAGTACCCACTATTAACGAGAGGGAGAGTGGGGACCTCTCAGATACAGGCCTATTTGGGGCTGCATTTTCCTGAACTGTTCAGTTGTTGCATGCTACCACAAGCTAATCACACAAATTAAGAGTTTTGCCCTTTCTGGAATTTCCAGGTCTATGCCATCCCACCAACTGCCTGCCGAGATGAAACAGGCCTTCGGGAAAAGGATTATGACTTTCCTCCTCCAATGAGACAACCTGGAAGGCCAGACATCAGACCTGAGGGGGTTTATGACATCCCCCCAACCAGCACCAAGCCAGTGGAGAAGGATCTTCACACCAAATACAACTGTGAAGTCCCAGGAACCACTGAACCTGTGTCTCGAAAGCACCAGTTCCTGTCCCTTCATCATTCACCACCACAGCTGGCTCCATCCTCAGGCCCTCCGAGTGATGCTTATGATGTGCCCCGTGGGGTCCAGTTTCTGGAAGCACCAACAGAAAGCCATGAGAAAGCAACCCCCCAGGAAAGGGATGGTGTTTACGACGTCCCTCTGCATAACCCAGCAGACACTAAGGGCTCTCGGGATGTGGTCGATGGAATCAACCGATTGTCTTTCTCCAGTACAGGCAGTACCAGGAGCAATATGTCTACATCATCCACCTCTTCCAAGGAGTCCTCTCTGTCAGCCTCTCCACCTCAGGACAAAAGGCTCTTACTAGATCCAGACACGGCCATTGAGAGGCTCCAGCGGCTCCAGCAGGCCCTGGAGATGGGTGTGTGCAGCCTCATGGCACTCGTCACCACAGACTGGAGGTGTTACGGATACATGGAGCGGCACATCAATGAGATACGCACTGCAGTAGACAAGGTGGAGCTGTTTCTGAGGGAATACCTCCACTTCGCCAAGGGTGCTGTAGCGAACGCCTCCTGCCTCCCAGAACTCGTCCTCCACAACAAAATGAAGCGAGAGCTCCAAAGAGTGGAAGACTCTCATCAGATCCTAAGCCAGACGAGCCATGACTTAAATGAATGCAGCTGGTCTCTCAATATCCTTGCCGTTAGCAAGCCCCAGAACAAATGCGACGATCTGGACCGGTTTGTGATGGTGGCCAAAACAGTGCCTGATGATGCCAAACAACTGACCACCACCATCCACACCAATGCTGAGGCCCTCTTCAGGCCAGGCCCCAGCAATTGGCATCTGAAGAATGGGCCTGAAAGCATCACGAACTCACCCGAATACGCACACCCTGGGTCCCAGATGCAACTGCTGCGGCCTGGTGACTATAAGACGCAGGTCCACAGCAAACCACTGACCCCTACCCTGGGCAAGGACCAGCCACCAGACTGTGGTAGCAGTGACGGCTCGGAAAGAAGCTGGATGGATGATTATGATTACGTTCACCTACAGGTAAAGACCTCAGACTCCTAGACCATCTGCACTCTTACTCAGGAAGTCTGTAAGGTTGTTAGAGCTGATTACTACATGGGGCACATGGTTGGAAAATTGGAGGTGGAAGAAAATTAAGGTTCTGAGGATCCCGAGACTTTTGGCTCTAGATCTTGTTGGCAATAATTGTGCATCAACTCACCTTCCTGGGTCTTCATTTATTTCATTTGCGAAGCAAATGACATGCAGATATGGATTAGACCCCATTGATATGCCACGGGGCAGTGGAAAACTTGCCCAAGGAGAACAGGTCCTCCAGTAATCACACCAACTCCTTCTTGTAATTTATGATAGTATGGTTCTACATAATCGTTTATTTTTTTTAGCAAGTAAAAACAGAGAGCAAAGATTCCACTATTAAGGTAAAACATTGGAAAGTTCAATATCACTTCTAAGATACATTCTAGTTCTACTGTGTGTGTGTGTGTGTGTGTGTGTATTAACACTCTCTCAGACTTACTTAGAGGCCCAGTAGACCAATTGGCCTCAAATTTCACTTGTATATGGAACACTGGGATCCCTGGGTGCTTTCAACAGTGGGAACCCTAGCAGTTCATCCTCTGATCCTGGCTACTTAGTAGGCTGAGATGATTTAGAACATGGTCCCTGGCCAGTCCATGTAGAAAATACAGATGTTTGTGGGACCCCCTTCTCAATAAAAAACTAAAGTGGTGGCACAAGACTGGTATCCTAGTTATAATGGGAATTTTAACAGATGTGTTATACTCAGGTGTATTCCTGACAGGAAACTAAGACCTCTCCAAAATCAGCACACACCAGAGCTGAAGGCATGGCTCAGGGGTAAGAGTGCCTCTTAGCAAGAACAAGCTCTGAGTTTAACCCTCAGTATGGAGAAGGGGAGATGTTTATACTTTGGCTTACTTCTTATTCTTCCATTCTTTTCATTTGATGGAGAGCTATGACTTACTGAAAACTATTCTAAATTACTAAATGCCTCTGAGTGCAAGAGTGTAGGAGACTTCACTAAGAAGTAGAGCCAATAATTGGTGCTAAGGATGGGTAAAGTGGAGAAGGCAGATAGATATGCTGATATCCTTCCAATTCCAGTCCTGAGTGGGTGAGTCAAAGAAACCGGAAGTGAAATGTGGGCCACATATAGACCATGTCTAGAAGATTGTAGGTTCTATTTAACCTACTAGAAAGAACCATGCTCACTAGTGCTTCAAGGGGATTATAGGGAAGATGTGAAAATGGCAGCATGCAGAGATCATGACACTTGCATGGAAACAGCCCTCAGTTTTCAGCCTCAACCTCCATTGTAACTTTGAAAGCAGTGGCTGAAAATGAAGGCCGTCATACCTGTTTGGGGTGCTCAGGACCTAATTGGTCATGTGAGAAGTAACCAAGAGAGTGGAAAATGAGAGAGGACATACATTGTTAAGGACATGATTGGCATATGGGACTCAAAGGGATGAACTAATGTGCTCTTTCTGTTGGCAATAGGGTAAGGAGGAATTTGAGAGGCAACAGAAGGAGCTGTTAGAAAAAGAGAATATCATCAAACAGAGCAAGATGCAACTAGAACATGATCAGGTAAGATGAACTAGGGAAATAGGAAAAAAAAAGGTCAGGAGTGGGGCCTAATGATAGAGTACTTGCCTAGCATGCACAAAGCCCTGGGTTCAATTCTTCAGTACTGCATACACAGAAAAAGATGGAAACGGTGCTGTGGCTCAACTGATAGAACACTAGCCTTGAGAAAGCTCAAGGACAGTGCCCAGGTCCTGAGTTAAAGCCCCAAGACTTGTGAAAAAGAAAGAGGGGGGGAGGGGAGGGAGGGAGGGAGGGAGGGAGGGGGAGAGAGAGAGAGAGAGAGAGAGAGAGAGAGAGAGAGAGAGAGAGAGAGAGAGAGAGAGAGAGAGAGAGAGAGAGGGAGAATATCATCAACTCAGTAGTGGGAAAAAGGTTTCTGCTTAATAGAGAAAATATAACTTGAAAGATCCAATTTGGGTCCTGCTAGCACTTTATCAAAAATAGGCTCCCAGGCATATAATAGGTACAAGAACAAAGAGAAGGGCGATGCCTCGCTGATAAAGGTACATGTACCTTGGCTACATCCAAATGATATTTTTTCCTCAGACTCAAATATGTTTATATATTACTTATTAGGAACACTTGAGTCTTTTGGTCCTGAAACACAAGACCCACTCAAGCTTGCCCAAGCAAATTGGGTTTCTATTGAGGTCATAGTAATGAGATTCAAGATCAGAAAAATGAAGATACAGCTCAATGGAAACAAGGTCTTCTTATTCTCTCTCCTTTAAATACTTCAAGCTCTGCTTCTCTCTATGCATCTGCTTCATTCTCTTCTGCTTTCTGACACTTCCTTTGGTCACCTGGTCATCTGATTGACCACCACCACCCCTCAGCTCAATGAAACCCACAAATGCTTCCTGTTTTCTGGGGTTTGTTTTTTGTTTTGCAACGGAAGTTGACATTAGGATTCTCTTGCATCAGCCACCTGGCTGCGAGAATTATTGGTATGTGCCACTGTGCCTAGCTCCAAAGCCTTTTCTATGGTTGGCATTTTATCTCTGCTTCTTTAGCTAATAGTCAATTACCTTCTATGATTTAAATCCCTTAGGAAGACTGATTCTCATCTCTCTCATCTCACCTCTCTGTTTGTCTTTTGGTAACAACACAAGCCTGTCTTGACTAGCGGTCCAGTCTAAGGATAGGAAGCGAGGATGCAATGTTTTCAAAGCATACTTAGGGCTTTGTGCAGGACATGCTCATTCTGGGATGAAGTATGAATAGGCCAAATCATGATAGGTGTTGTGGGGACACAGGCATAAAAACACCCAGAAATGGGTTGACGATTTGCAAGCCTTTGAAATGAAGAGTGCTTGCGTAGCATGCATGAAGACCCGGGTTCTATTCCTGGGTACCACATCATAAAAAAAGCTGGAAGTGGGGGCCGGGAGTTTGGCCTAGTGGTAGAGTGCTTGCCTAGCATGCATGAAGACCCAGGTTCGATTCCTCAGTACCACATACGTAGCAAAAAGCCAGAAGTGGTGCTGAGGCTCAAGAGGTAGAGTGCTAGCCTTGAGAAAGTCCAAGGACAGTACTCAAGCCCTGAGCCCAAGCCCAGGACTGGCACAAAAAAAAAAAAGCTAGAAGTGGTGCAGCTGTGGCTCTAGCCTTGAGAAAGCCCAAGGACTCCTGAGTCCAAGCCCTAGGACTGGCACAAAAAAAAAATAAATTAAATTAAATGGCAAATGATGCCATGACACAGCATGTTCTCTCCAGGAAACCTTGCATTCTGGCCAAGAAGAATTACTTCTTTAGAAAATGAGAACATCATCTGTCTCCCTCCATCTAATGAGAGGATTTGCTGACAAACACACTTATGAAAGGATAAACTATGTGAAGTAGAGTTCACTATTGGTAAATACTTTGAACATCCTCCTGTGTGGACTTATGTTTGCATTGGTCTGTGAGCAAACAGTATAACAGGGTTTGGAGGATCTTGGGGAAGCCAAGCAGTGATTCATAAGAAGCAAGCAACTTCCATGGAACAGTACAGCTGGTTGGGCATTGCTTGGAGAAAGAGAAAGAGATCATGAGTTTTCATTTGGTCTGAATATCTTAAGGAGAGAGCCAACACTTTCCCCAATAAGGAACAAAATGATGGTAAATTATGTGATAACAAACTCAATGCCTTTGGTTTTCAGATACTATCAAACTATGCTACCAGACAGAAGGCAAAGGAGAGCCAGGCATTAAGGACTCATACCCAATGTCTTAGTTATTGAAGAGGCTGAGATATGAGGATCTTGGTTCAAAACTAGACCAGACACACAAATATGAGAAATCCTTATCTCTGATTTGCCAGCAAAAAAGCTAGAGCCAGGAGTTCGACCTAGTAGTAGAGTGTTTGCCTAGCATGCATGAAGACCCGGGTTCAATTCCTCAGTACCGTATACATAGAAAAAACTGGAAGTGGTGCTGTGGCTCAAGTGGTAGAGCTCTAGCCTTGAGAAAGCCCAAAGACAATGTTCAGGCCCTGAATGTAATCCCCAGGACTGGCCAAAAAAAAAAAAAAAAAAGCCAAGTTGGGTTCAGTGGCTCACACCTGTAATCCTAGCTACTCAGGAGGCTGAGATATGAGGATCAAGGTTCAAAGCCAGCCCAGGCACAAAAGGACCAGAGACTCTTATCTCCAATCAACCTCTAGAAAACAGGAAGTAGGGCTTGGCTCAAGGTAGGGTAAGGAAGGAAGGAAGGAAAGAAAGAAAGAAAGAAAGAGAAGCAAAAGCAAAAGTATGAGGCCCTGAGTTCAAGCTTTAGTACCAACACACACACACACACACACACACACACACACACACAAAATTACATTCAACTTTAAAAAGAAGAAAGGCAGGAGAGACCTAAGAGGTCTAAGATGGAGTCTTTCTTAAGGATCATCATCCTCAAGAGCCACATTGTAGTTTAGCAAGCAAAGCAACTTGACCAAGGCCTCATGGGTAACAAGGGCTTCACCCTCAATAGGGATGAAACCAAGTGTCCTTTAACTCTTGTCTAAATCCATTACCATTGTAACACACAGCTTTGCGCATCATGAAATCTACTTTCCTCTCCCTTTCAGCTGAGTCAGTTCCAGCTGTTGGAACAAGAAATCACCAAGCCAGTAGAGAATGATATCTCCAAGTGGAAGCCCTCTCAGAACCTCCCCACCACCAGCAGCACCGTGGGGTCCCAGGATCGGCAGTTGCTCTGTTTCTACTATGACCAGTGTGAGACTCATTTCATATCTCTTCTCAACGCCATTGATGCTCTCTTCAGCTGTGTCAGTTCAGCTCAGCCTCCTCGGATCTTTGTGGCCCACAGCAAGTTTGTCATCCTCAGTGCACACAAACTGGTGTTCATTGGAGATACCTTGACAAGGCAGGTGGCCGCCCAGGATATCCGCAACAAAGTCATGAACTCCAGCAACCAGCTTTGTGAACAGCTCAAGACCATAGTAATGGCGACCAAGATGGCGGCCCTCCATTATCCCAGCACCACAGCCCTGCAGGAGATGGTGCATCAAGTTACTGACCTGTCCAGAAATGCACAGCTTTTCAAGCGTTCCTTGCTGGAGATGGCCACATTCTGAGAAGGAAAGGCTGGGGGAGGGCGGGGAGGGGGCTATAAGGGTGGTTACTAAGGAAAACTGGAAATACTATCTGGTTTTTGTAAATATTTATCTATTTTTGTAGATTATTTTATATGAAAACAGAATATTTTAATTCTTAGACAACTTTCAGAAAATTCAGGGAGCTAGAGAGGGAAATCGTTTATTTTTCCCTAGGTTCTTTTGTATACATATAAGTATCTAAGACATAAGCTGTATAGAAACTTGTCCATGCATTATGGATTTGTGTTTGTTTATAGATGTTTGTCTCATACATTCCATTTAAAAAAGAAAAAAAAAAACCCATGAATTAAAAAGCACCTTAGTTAGTACCTCCAAATGCTGCATTTGGGGGATTGTTAGAAAACTGTACCAGCTGTTTGTAATATTGCTCTACATGTTTTTACGATGATCTGAGCCTGGCACACCCAAATCTGGGAAGCATAGTATGTTGCCAACATTTGCCTCCCACACAATGAGGCACGGTATGGCTTATCCATGTTTGGAAACTTATTTCAAAATTGACTGTCTTGAACACATTCGCACAAAATGCTCCATTTATGGTCGAAAAAGTCCTTTTGGAGAGTAAATTTCAGAAAGTCTGTATTAACTCAAGTTCCAAAATGTCAGGTGCCAGGAAGAAAGAGAAACACATGTAGTATATTAAGAAGCTCCGTCTAGAGTTGATTTTGATGGGATTGTTTCAGCACTTGACAGGAAACTACAATAAAGAGAATACTAGTGTCCTGGGGCTACTAGATCTGGGTTTGGGGGTGATTCAGGCTTGGGGATTTTCAAAGAAGACTGTTAGAATTGTTTTCCCAACAATATTTGCAGCAGAATTTCATGAAGACACATGGGAATTGTCAAAAAAAAATTTAAGGAAGGGTTTCATTGTTCAGAGGGAAACAGTGCCTCCATTATTGAAGTGTAGTGTAATTAGGCCATATCTTTCTCTTTCTTAATCTTTACAGCTCCATGTAGACAATGACTATGGACAAGCCCCACTTCCATCTCATAGCTAATCACAGCATGTATTCCATATTCTATCTCTCACACCTGATCTGTGTGAATAGGGCATGTGACCATCCACTTCATCATGGACAAATGAAATACTTCCGACCTACTGGGTGAATGTATTCCTGTACTACTAAGTCAAGTAATTCTAGCTACTCAGGAAGCTGAGAGCTGAAGAGTGAGGTTTAGAGGTAGCCCCATACAGGAAAGTCTTTGAGATTTTCTTCTCCAATTAACCACCCAAGAAAAATAAGGCGTTTTTTATGGTTTGTCAGTACAGAAGTAGTTTCATTCTAGCCTAGTTGGTAACATGTTTTTATTTGCAATACCTTCCTGGATTTAATAAAGGTTGCTTGTTTTGAACAACCAAACTATTGGTTTGATTAAAGAAAAATGCATGATCTTGGGTTGTGTGTGTGTGTGTATGTGTGTGTGTGTGTGTATGTGTATATGTGTTTAATCACTGGAAATTATCACGCATGGTGCTTTTCCAAACAATTGCTATGGTAATTCTCAAAGTTCTGCATTGTATAAAGATTAAGTTGTCTTGTCTTATATGACAAGTAAATGTGTATGAGGAAAGGGGGTTGCTGAACAGCAGTAACACTTGAAGCAGTTAAAGAGTGTACATCCTTGTAAATTTCCTTATATGATGTATATTTCTTACAGGATAATGGATTTGTCCTAAGCTATATGGTGACATTTCATGTTGTAAGAACCAAACTCTTCCATTTCTGTTATTCTTTGCCATCTTGTATGTCGAGGCTATTTTTAAATCATTAAATTTTTGGATCTCTGTTTTCATAGCCACTGGGTTTTCTTTTCTATACTTTTCTCCTTGTCACAAAATTAAATATTTTTGTCACTCCTGATGTAGGAAGTTAAATTATGATTATTTTATCAATGCTATCTGTCTGTATTTTTAAAGGAAAATGTAGGTGTATGTGCATGTCTGTGTGTGTGCGTGTGTTATAGAAAGAGATCCTTTGCATTTGAAGAAAATTCTGAAATCTATGAGCATTGTGAAATTCAAAATATATAAGTCAAGGCTTCTGTTGACCAGAAAGCCTACATAGTTAATAGTGAGTGGATTATGTATGTTTGTAATATGGACATTATCATTCATGTAGTTTTAGAATCAACAAAATTGTTACATTAATTCAAGAATACACAAAGAACCATAGGATCCTCAGATTTCTGCCTCCTGAGTAGCCACCCATGCTCAACAATGCCTGCCATATTAGCTAGCAATTCCTCTCCTGGGTATTTTTCCAAGGGAACAAAGGCATATAAGAATACTGATGGGGCCAGGCTCACACCTGTAATCCTAGCTACTCAAGAGACTGAGATCTGAGGATCAAGGTTCAAAGACAGCCCGGGCATTAAAGAACATGAGACGTGAGACCCTTATTTCCAGTTAATTAGTAGAAAATGGGAAGTGGGATTGTGGCTCAGGGGTAGGGCAGTAGCCTTGAACTGAAGAGCTCAGGGACAGTGTTCAGCCCAGAGTTCAAGCCCCACAAAGGTTAAGGATGCAGCAATGGTAATTATGCTTGCCTAGAATTCCCTAGACCCTGGGCATACATATACATGCATATATAATACATGCATTTATGCATACCTATTTATATACTCTATAAAACAGCAAAACTTAGAAACAATCTAAATATTCATTCGTATGATGGAATAAATAATGGCTATTCAATGCAATACAACCAAACACTATAAAAGGAAAAAGAAACATGAAAAACTTCAAAATCTTTATGATAAAAAAGATAGACAAAAGGATACCTATGGTGCCTAGTGGAGAGGCTCACACCTGTAATCCTAGCTACTCAGGAGGCTGAGATCTGAGGATCAAGGTTCAAAGCCGGCCCAGGCACAAAAGGACCTGAGACTCTTATCTCCCATTAACCATCACAAAACCAGAAGTGACACTGCAGCTCTAGCGGTAGGGTAGCAGCCTTGAGCTGAAGAGCTCAGGGACAATGTGTAGGCCCAGAGTTCAAGTCCCATGACCAACAACAATTAAAAAAAAAAAAAGATACCTCTGGTATAGACAGTGCAAACACCAGACTTTAATGTGAAGCAAAAGAAGACACAAATCTAATGAGGAGTGACAAAAGCCAGATCTTCAGTTTAGAGTTGGTTTACAGAGCAGAGGACACAGGAATCTTGTGTGATGAGTGAGCTGAATAAAAGCCCTGTCCAACCCTGCAGAGCCTTGGCCATGATAGGTCTTACCCTTCGTGGTACACCTGAGGGACTGCTTTTCATCATAACTCACTTAAGTTTAAATAGTTAGCTGGAGTTACTACCACATTGGACATACATCTAGGTCGTTACACTATGTGAGTGAATAAGTTCTCCTAACTTAGCACAATATATGACTTAAATGGATTCCTTTGCCTGTATTTGGGTCTTACCTGGATAAAATTCTTTTTTCTTTTTTTTTAAGTAAATATTTTCTGATTCACTTTAAAGTTATACTGTTTGCAAGTGGAGTAAAGGGGGGGGAAGGGAAGGAGCTAAGGAGGGACAAAGAGAAAAAGGAAGAAGAAGAGGGGGAGGGAAGGAGGAATCAGGTTTCCTGCATAGACGTGGCTTCATTAATGAGCTAGGATTCATCAAAGGTGTCCTCATGTCAGTAGCATTTGTTTGTGCTACAATCCATTACCGATACACTCTACCTGCCTGGCACTGAACATAGGGGTTGACAAAGAATAAGAGAGAAGAAAACACTGAGCAAAACATCTCAAATTACAGTTGGATGTAATGGTGCACAACTATAATCCCAGGACTCAAGAAGCTAAGGTCAGAGAATTGAGAACTTCAGGCCAGTTTAGGAGACAGAGTGTCTTTAAAAATTAAAAAGAAAAATAGGAGAAAATGAAGGAGAGGGTAACATTGTTCCAAAAGAAATGTACTCATTACCTGACTTATGTAACCTTTACAATAAAATTTAAATTATATATATATATATATATAGTATAGCTAAGAAAAAAGAAAGAAGGGGAGAAAGAAAAGGAGGAAGGGAAGGGAAGAGAAGGAAGGAAAGAAGGAAGGAAGGAAGGAAGGAAGGAAGGAAGGAAGGAAGGAAGGAAGGAAGGAAGGAAGGATTCCTAAGATGTTAAAAGTCTTTGGGAAAATAAACAGATTAATCATGGGAAGGTTTTAATGAAAAGATGCTGGAATACAAGGGAGAAACCTCTAGAAAAAAAAAATTAAGCACACTGACTTTTACCTCATAGTTTATTATTACCAGTCTCTGAAACAAATTCCTCTGAAGCCTGGAAGGCAGAGAAAATTTACCTCTCTACATCTGAACATGACCTAATATCTCCCAACTACCATAATTACAGCAAACTGAGTTAACGGGAAGAGAACTTTATTTCGTCTTCTCACAGACATTTTTCTAGGGAGACAAGCGTCAGCAAAGGGTAAGGACGGCTGGAAACACACCCCTAGTTTTCTCAGTTGGCAGGGCAGTCAGGAGAGTCCAGGCCCCCAGTCACAGCATGGGCCTCTCCCCCAGTCCTCACCAAAAGGCTGTTTATGAGTCTCCCTTTTGACCTGAGGTTTTCAGAACCCTGTCTTTGTAACTTCAATCCCTTTTAAAGAAGTTGAAATGTCAAAAAACTAAAAGAAAAAAAGCAATGGGACATGTTAAACATCGGTCAGAGGAGTGGCTTAAATAGACTTCAAAGTCATGCCCAGTGTTAAGATACCAAGACAAAGGACTGTGCTTTTCTTTTTCAGGAGGGTATAAAAATGTAAATAGATTAACTTGCTTCAGGTTATCCTTGCCCTTAAGCAATTATTTCTTCCTATCTGTCTAGACATCCAGTCAACACTGAAAAGGGCCCAGGATTGGATAAAAGAAGGTTTTAGTAGAATACTGGGCCTCCCCAGTCCTGTTTGCAAAGGGAAAATCAGCAAACAAAGACACAAAAGACCTGCAAGGAAACTCGGAGAAGGGGCGTGTAGAGACCTGTGGAGTAAAGGAAAGTCTGGCTAGACCCAAATGACTGCCTTGTGTCTGTTGCTTGCAAAAGGAGGGTGGGTGTTTACTCATGCAGGATGGCTGCCCCCATTGGACTGGGGCTCCGCCTTTTAATTGCTCTGTGATGCAAATAACCAGGACCTATTCACCCTAATAACCAAGTGTGTTACGGGTTGGATGTGAAATATCTCCCACAGGCTAACATGTGGAACACTTGGTCTTTAGGCACTCAGAGGCACTATTTTGGAGATGGTTAGAAAGGTTGGGAGGTGAGGCCTGGCTGGAAGAAGTGGCTCACTGGAGGCTGCTTTGGAACATTGTACCTAGGCCTGCATCTTCTTCTGAAGGAGCCTCTCCGCTTGCAAGCTGGCACCTCCAGGATGTTCTGACTCATACCACATCCCCAGAATCAGTGCATCCAAGGCATATGGTCTGACATCTCTGAAGTAATGAACAAAAATAAGCCAGTGACCTTTGTTTCTGTCAGGTATTTGGTCCCAGTGACAATGTAACACAGGTCTTTGGGCATCACCCAGTGTGTTTGAAAGCTTTCCCTCTAGTAACCAGTATTTTACTAGTCTAAAGTTTATGCTTGGAGCCCTGGAAGGAATGCCTGATGCAGCGACTCCTGTGCTGTAGTGGGGAAACAATAGCTGCCGAGGTTAGCTTTAGCTTTCTTTTTACCACTGGGTAACAGGGGTTTTAATGAAAACCTGGCTCAATGCTGCTGTTGAAAACAAGGCTTGAAAATAATGTTTAAATGCTCTACAAGCACAGTGAAATTACTACTTGCCTGTACATTCCCCATTATCACATTTCAGATCTAAGGCATCTGGGACTATGTTTATCTTCATCTTGTGGTCTGGTTCACACAAGGAGATCGTGTTTGTTGATTGACTAAATGGAGCGACTGTCCAACTCTTCCATCATTTTCAAATTGACAAACTTTTTTTTTATTTAAACTTGGTTGCTTTATTTTGTATTTTTTTAAGTTCACAAAAAGCTTTACAATATCTGCTTTTCCTCTGTTGATCATCAAGGCTTTATGGTAAGACAATAAATGTTTTGTCATATCGGTTGGGCATTACTCAAAATCAATAGACAATCTACAAATAAGAATATTCAGCAAAATACACTGTCTAGAACACATCTGTATATATCTACCCTAAATTAAACTTTAAAAAGGGATTTAAAGAACAAAACCCAAATAAGCTCTTTAACACTGACAATTCTAGCAGAATGCTGCTAATGCCAAACTATATGCAGCTTTAAATGCTTATGTCTAAACTGAAATATGTTAGCAAAACACTAACAATTTCAATAAAACAAACAACTCCTTTGTCTATTACAGTATCTCAGATTTTACTTTTAAACGCGTAAAACCATCTTGATTAAAGGAAGTGAATTCTGGAAGTAGACTTCCTTTATGGGAAAGAAAAAACACTGGGAGGATTAAATAAAATCAACATCAGAGTCTTCTTGATCTTTCTAAAGTGAGCGACACCACTGTTCACATTGAACAACAGCAGGGAAAATATATGGGACGCTTACTGGGCTTATACTTTATAAATGCTGGGTAAGTCAAGAAGTTAGATTTCAAAGAGAGGAAAATTTAGGTGGCCTTAGAAAACTTATGTGGCCTTCATCAAGCTTTTAAAATGGCATAAAGCATAATTTGAAGCACCCACTGTAAGTTCCATTAAAATTATTTATATTGCTATTTCCACTTTCAATATAATCTTTAGGTACTTTTAGATGATATCAATAAAGGGCATAAAAATAATGTCAGAATTGAAGTGAGGATATGTTGGAATGGAAAAAGGATGGGAGGATAATGTAATTGGACAGTAATAACAAACATGGTTGCTAAAGTTTCATACTAACTATTGCTACAAAATTATATATTTTGGCTCAATGCACAGGACTGCTGAAAATGGCCAGGAAATAAGTGTAATATTCTAATGGTCCCAGTTAGATTTTTAACTAACCCTTGATGTGATTGGCTCATTCATGAAGAACTGGTACACATAGACTCCTTGGTAGCTTACTAATTCTCCTTTGTTTCTTTCAAGAATACTTGAAGGTTAAAAGACATCTAAAAGTGACCAGAATAAAATATTCAGATTATAGAGTAGTAAAAGAATAATTTGCAAATGATTTAATTATGAGCATGTGATCATATTTTTTCAAGTATGGGCCTATGAAAATGTAAAACTCCAATGCTCCTATTATGTGGAGTTTTTTCTTCAGAAAGGCATTTGAGGCATCACATCTTTAAAATACTTACCTTTCATCTCAAACTGCTCTTTTATTCTTACTATATGATACTTGTACAAGGAATTATTTATTTGGAAAAAATATTTTAAGGTGTGGTTTAGAGGTTTTAATGTTTTTGTTGTTGTTGCTGAATGAGAACTGTTCTCAAAGCAAATATTCATTAAGATACCAGGGTACTGTTTATTAGGATTGTACTCTCCACCTGCTAAAGGCCTAACAAAAGGATCAGGTTATAATAATAATAATAATAATAATAATAATAATCACACCTTAAAATGCTAACAGTTTTCACATGGCAATCTCCATTACAAGTATACAAAAGACTACACATGTTTAAGTGGAATGATTTCTACTTATAAATTACACTCACATGACCAAACAAATCACCACATGCTGTGGAAGATAATAGAACAGGAGCAAGTATAAAAGGCTGCTCTCCAGGATTGCTTTATCAAAGCTCAGCAAAATAACCATCATTTTTTTTTTTTGCAGGGGTGGGGAGGGTGCAGGGGAGAGGGTGGGGGACATGAACTAGGTGGCTTTGTGTTTAGAAAAAAAATTATACTCAAAATATTTATTTTAGATGTTTAACTAAATTGGAAATGTGGCCAAATAAAGTATCTCTTTGTAACAAAAGTTCTATACATTATGGATTTACACAAATCCAGAGGTGGAGGAGGGAGGGCGGTTACATCTAGAAACATTTCTTTCTTTATTTTGCCAGAACACTAATTCTTCTAAAAAGGCTCTCCAAAATCTTGAGCAGAATTATCATATTCTGCAATGAAATTCTTTAGTTCTTTAACACACCGCTCACCTATTTCATGTAAATTCTGCCTTAGTGCAAACTGTATTGACTGTTCTAATGATGGATCTTTTTCAATCAGCATTTTCACCACCCTCCCGAAAGTTTCACAGTCTTGCTGGTAAACCTGTTCAATCTCTTTGGTTTTTGATGCTATTGCTTTAGAGCGACTGTCTAGCTGACTGTCTTCAAATAATTCTGCCCCATTTGTTGTGTTCAACTCAGGTTCTTCTGGCTGGTCAATTAATGGTGCAGCAGGTACAGTCTCAAACTCAGAAATTTCAGGCAAGTTACTCTCATCAGACTTCTCTAACTTTTCCACAGCCCACTTGCTTGCAGCCTCAGCCAGTTCCTTTTCGATTAACCTAGTGGGTTTGTCTAGCACCTTAGATGAAGGAACTGCTGAAGAGCTTGAAGGTGAAATGTCTCATGATGTGACAAACTTTTTTTAAGAAAAAAAGAAGACTTGGAAAAAATCATATTAACTAAGTCAGACTCAAAGTAACAGAGGCTCAGTGGTTTCCCTCATCTGTCATAATTAGTATAAACCTTGGACTCTCCTAGCAGAGATTTACAATAGGGAAAACCTAGATACATAAGGCCATATGGGATGAGGTAAAATGAAAGGACTTTCAGGATATGGAAACAAGAGCCATATAATGTGTGATTGTTGTTCTTAATGTATTATGCTATTTCTCATCTCTTTAGTTGTCCCTTGGTTATCTCATATTGTCACAGTATCTTACCTTATTATCCGGTATATTGTATATATGTTTATTTGTTTATTTGAAATAGGATAGGGAAAGGGGGAAAACAAGATAAGGGGACAGGGTGGGAGGAGGGAAATGGGGACAAAAACATGAGAATGTATCAATGTGTGTGAAGTAATGCACCTTCTATCTGGAGAATATAATGTAACCCTTCTATTAATGACAATAAAAAGAACATTAAAAAAAGATTTTCTGGATCCTTAAAGATGATAAAGAAAAAATTAATATCATTTCTGTGTCTATCACTAAATATAACTTTCCATTATTTATATTGCAGGAGGACTACGCGATTTCAATGCTGTAAATTCCTGAGATTGGATTTCACATCTGAGAGATTCCCTGGAGACTCAATGCACTCCTTTGGCACAGATGGTGTAATCAGATTAAATCCTATCCCTGGATTTCAAATCCATTGTTTGGGATAACACTGGTATTAATCAGACCATGTGTCCTCTTAGTGTAGCAAATGCTTGCTCCTTTCCCATCCTAGTACTCGGCTCCTCCACATATGACAGCATTTACACACTTCAACTCTGGTACCAATAGGTAAAACAGTTCCTGGGAAAACTGACATAAGACTGCCTAGAGGAAAAGCTTTATTACCAATAATTATTCAAAAATCCATAATTAAGCTGCCAAGAATGTTTTGCTTCTCCTAAGTAATACGTTTTTTTTTTCTCATGGACACTAGCTTTTTGTAACTAACCTATCATGTTTCCCCTTTTTTGGACTTAATGCTAAGGTCAAATGCGACCTCAATGTTGTCACCCAGTAAGCATGATATAGTGCAGCTTGAATATCTGGTCCTCTTTGCTCCTAGCCTAATCCTTTCAACCTAAATTACTTTCTACCCTTTTGTTTGTTTGTTTGTTTTTAGGGCCCTGTCTTTGATCACAACCACATGTAAGAGAACAGAAAATTATAGAGTATCACTGGAAATGCAAAGATGGGCGGGTCTTATCTTTTCCTTCAGCAGTCAAGACATGCTATGGTAGACTGGACTGGGCCCTGAGGACAGTAATGCTGGGCCAACTCTCTTCTTTGCATACCCATCCTGAAGGTGTCAGGGTATAGCTCTCCTCTTATCTATTTCCCATCCTCTCTATCAGTTCTTCCTGCAGCCTCTCCCAACCTCTGCTGTGGGACCAGCTGGATTTCCCTCTTGACCTCTATCATCCTCCTTCATGGAATGAATGCCCCCCACTCTTGAAATCTGGCCTCACTGGACTTGTCCTTAGCTGACTCCCAAAGAGAAGTCTCAAGGGTTGGATTCTATTCTTGGTTGTTTCAGGAGGAACATTTGCTCTGTTAGTTTCATAGATGCCAACTTTGGCTCACCAGAGCCTGGAAATATGCAAAGCCCTCATGTTCTAGCTTAAAGCAGCATCTAAGCCTTAACCAGTCTCCGCTGGTCCAGGCCCCATCACCAAGGGGCGAACTCATGGACTAGCTGAGAGCTGTGGGACTGCATGCCTCTGTTTGCCCAAGCCTCTCAAGACAGATCTTTAAAACAAAGGAATTCTAGCAAGTAAAAAATGACCAGGCTAGAGATATGGCTCAAGTACTATAGCCTAACTGTGAGGCCCTGAGTTCAAATCCCAGTACAACCAACAAAAAAGGAACCAGGAAAGGGCCTGGTCCTGGAGAAAGTTTTCACAACTTCCAGAAGCAAGGATGTGTCACAGTAGGTAATACGCCTGCCAGACCTAGAGCTAAGAAAAAAAAAAGAAGAAAAAGAAAAGATAAGAAAAAAGCTAGAGAAGAAAAGGTTAAGTGTCTTCATTGGCCTTTCATTAATGATAGATAAAAGAGTAGGCTAAGGAGAAGAGGAGAACACCTGGGGATAAGATGCCACTCCATAAGGAAAGTATTCTGGATACATTGGGGGTTAACAGCCCAGAAAGCTCTGTTAGATAGGCATGGAGACCATGCTGGCCTCCCCTGGTGGAATTTGAGTGGGTGTCTACAGACATCTCAGAACAGGAAAAGTTTTCTGTTGGTTTCCCCTGAGCTATTACCTGATTCACTTTCCTATGTCTTTTCCTTTCTGTCTTCCAGACTTTCCAATTAGAAGCTTCATTTCTCATGCCTCTCTTCACCCGCCCGATGGCAGAGAAGAATTTCCTCACATTCTGCCCAGGGCTGGCACTTCTGTGTGTCAGGGAGACACAGCACTGTGCCTACTTATAAACAACAGAGAGAAATGACACAGTAAACATTTTAGTCGACTGGGGCAATCATCACCAATGAGAGAATAGAGGCCATTCGAGTCTCTAGAAGGAAGGCTCTCAAAAGGTCACAAGGTCACTGTCCTCCACAGTAGTTTATACCCTCACTCAACCAGAGGAAGTGACAAACACAAAAGTAAAGCAAGTGTGTCAAATTGTCAAATATCTCAGTCTAAGCCATAGGGTATTAGTCTCAAGAACAGCACCCGGTTTTCAGTCTCCTCTTGACCCCTTGGCAGAGGGAGCTGGCACTTTCCCCATGGGCAAGCCTTGGTATTCACATGAGCTGTGCAGGGCATCAGGAAAGCATTTTGAACAGAAAAAAAAATACTCTCAGAAACTTTTTTAGGTTTTTGAGAGTTTTCCCCTTATACGTGAGTAATTTATCATTGCATCAAGGTAAGAGATTTAAAGCAATGTTATAATTTATAAATACAATGTGGTAATTAAATCAAGCTAATTTACACATCACCTGATACTTAACGTCTCTGAAGGTGCAAACATTGACATATTCTCATATTCTCATGTTCTCCCTCTTCCCTTTCTCCCTCTCCCCCTCTTCTCTTCTTTCTCACTCTCTCCCTCTCTGTTGATACCAGAGATTGAACTCTGGGTCTCAAACTTGCTAGGCAGGTGCTCTACCACCTGAGCCATGTTTCCAGACTTTTGATATTTATTCTTTCAGAAACTCTGAAATGTGAAATCTTTATTTTTAACTATATTTATTATATGTATAATAGAGTCAAAGTAAATATTCCTCCTGCCCAATGGAAATTCCATATCCTTTGATCATCATCTCTCATTCCTCTTTGTAGAACTACTTGATAAGCACATTGATACTATTACGAAATTAAAATGAAATGCACAAAATGTATTCAAATCTAAAAGTTCTCTCTTGGCATCCACTGACAGATTAATGTGTCTTAATGTCAGCACAGGCTAACATGAACTGTTTGTGGATAGGTGAGCATCCAGAATCAGGTAGGGCTAGAACTGTGGGAGAGCTTGAAAAATATGTTTTCTCTAAAGCAGGTAGATATTGTGTTTGAAACTTAAGACAAGATGGGTACAAGATGGGCATCTGTAAGCCTAGCTATTCGGTAGGCTGGGATCTGAAGATCCTGGTTCAAAGCCAGCCCACTCAAGAAGTCCTTGAGACTCATCTCCAATTAAGCACTCAAAAACTGGAAATGGAGCTATGGATAAAAATGGTAAAGTGCTAGCCTTGAGCACAAAGAGGCTAGGGACAGTGCTCAGACCCTGAGTTCAAGCCCTGTGACCAAGGGGGAAAAAAAAAGTTAAAGCAAGCACAGATAAAAGGACTAGCAGTTTTTGCAGACAACTTCTACTGACAGAGTCTAGCTTGGTAAATGACATTAACATCAACCTGGTCAGTGAAGCCAGAAACCAAAATGACTCCAACCCTCCAGGCCCCAAATCCAGCCAATGGCCAAAAATAATAGACACTGGCCTCTACTTTCCTACATTCCCTGAATGCCAGTCACAGGCATGGACAATGGTACAAGTACAAGGCTTCCTGACTTCCTCCCTGGCTCCGTTGCCACTGCCTTCTCTCATCACAGTTCAACAGGATGGGCCCACCTGACTTGGTACCTAGTGGTCTTCTTAATACTCTAAGAGCATGCTAAGCCCTCCTGCCAAACACCCATTTCCCATGCCACATCCTGCCCACACTTCCTCTGGCCCTTTCCTGGCCTGGTTTTTTTCCTCTTTTCCTGAATCACCACATGCCTCTAATTGCTAACTCCAGGCTCTATTTCTGCATGTCCTTTTCATGACCGAGCATCTCTGCACACTTCTCAGTCCATTGTTGTGTGTGTGTGTGGGGTGGGACATCATTCCTTTCCCCAGTCATTCATTCTGTCAGTCACTCTGGAGTTTTTCTCTGTGTCCTCAAGGTAGCAAGGCCCATTCCCAGCCCCTCCCTCTCCATTTTCCTGTCCACCCAGAAGAGATATCTTCCAATACAAGAGCAAGCAACTTCTCAAAAGTCCCGGTGTTGGGCCGGGAGCATAGCCTAGTGGTAGAGTGCTTCCCTACCAAGCACAAAATCCTAGGTTCGATTCCACAGTACCACATACTTAGAAAAAGCCAGAAGTGGTGCTGTGGCTCCAGTGGCAGAGCACTAGCCTTGAGAAAAAAAAAAAAGTGTCCAAGGACAATGCCAGGCCCTGAGTTCAAACCCCAGAACTGATCCCCCCACAAAAGTCCCAAATAAACAGAGAGTAATGTCCAAATTGTGAATGATAAGCAAGTCCAGCTAGGGAAGACTTGCTCTGCTGGGTGGCTATGTGCTGGGTGAGTATCCATTGTTCCAGGGCTGTTACATCACAGTGGCAATAGTCATTGAGCTCCATGGCAGGGACCGGGAGTCCCAAACTTCAGCATATGTAGAACCATCCTGTGCCTCTCGTTTCAACCTTTCTGGCTGAAGCTTTCTTTGTTGAAGGTCAAAATTCACTTTGGAAATGCCGAACAAGCTCTCTCTTCAATTAAAATGAATCATTTTTCCATGCTGTAAAAATGCTAAAATATGGTAAATGTTTCAGAACAAAATGGGTGGAATTTGGAAAACTGGTTTGGTTAAAAAAAAAAGAGAGGAATGAAGTCTTTCAAATAGTTTTAGAAGAAACACATGGGGAATATGAGAAGAGGTGTGTGTGTGTGTGTGTGTGTGTGTGTGTGTGTGTATGTGTGTGTGTGTGTGTTTAAAGAAAAAGGTTCCTTTTTAGGAAATGGATTTTGAATAATCACAAGTTCAATTAGAAATAATAGAATACAACCAGACACATTTCTTAACCTTTTCAGAGAAAGATAGGCTCTCAGTTCATGAGATTAATTTGACTTTCTATTCTCTCTTGCAGCCTTATTGTTGATCTTAATGCTACTCTCTCACATTGATTCCTCGAGTAGAATGACATAATTAATTCAGCAATGCTTGCTTTGCTATCTACTAAATTTACCTTAGACACATTTCTGGATGCCTTACTCTGACACCGTGTAATAAAGTCTCTCAGCCAGAATCTCTCTGCTTTTACTTAAGGGGATTTATGATGTTTTGCTATATTCTAATAGGATAACTGCACTACATTTCTGTTCTTTTCAAATATTCCCTGGCTATCTGCATGTGTTTATTCTTCCATACAAACTTTTGTTTTACTCAACTTGTCTAGTTCCAGGAAAATCTAGGGAAATTTTTATTGAGGGTGTATTAAATGTAGAACTAACTGAAGGAGAAATAACTGCTTAATGGCCAAGTTTCCTGTTCAGATTTTTTTTAATTTGTTCAGTTATTTTTAAGCCTTTCAGAAATATTTTACATTGTTTTAACTTTTGCCTGCTTCTTGTAGGCTTATGACTAGATATGTAAAGGTTTTTGGTACATACTTCTTCAAATTACTTACATTATACATGCGTGTGTGTGTGTGTGTGTGTGTGTGTATCAAAGTAATTGATTGCAGTATGCTAAGTTTATACACTGCCATTTTATTATTTTACTCTCTTATCTTTACAACATGTTTCTTCTTTGATTCTTGGGCATTTTTCATATAGGAAATCATATTTTCTGCAAGTGAACAATGGGTTTCTTCCCTTGCAATATGTTTATGTGTTGAATTGCTTTTTTCTTAATTGCATTAGTCAACATCCCACTGCAATGTTAAGTAATTGTAGAGCTAGAAGACAGTATCTTATTTGCAACTTGCAGACATGATTTCCTGGAACAATTTAACATTGGATGATTAACTATGATGCTCTAAGGCGAGATTCTTATTATGTATGGCGTAGTCCTAGGGGCACTATTGGAAATTCAGCTTTGCTCTATTAATTCTGGAGTTTTAGGTTGTCAGGCCAGGAGAGGCTGCAGCTCATACACAGCCTTCCCCAGTTTTCTCTCACCCTCCCTCCTAGGGCCAGCTCATAAGGGTTCCAACCTCGGGTGGTACAGTAGATCCCCTGGGGGTGGGGTGTGTGGCCATTATAGGATCCACATCCCGTACCTTAGTTTTTATTACCTATTGCAAAAGTACAGTTTAATATTTTATTCTCCCTTTCAAGATCTGCAAACATTTCCCAGGATAAAAGTCTAGCCCCCCTCTCTCTCCCCACACCTCCAATCTTCATTTGAAACACTATTGCTTACTTTTCCATCCCTATTTTCAATACCTTCCTAAGTTCTAGAAATTTCAGCCTTGATTTAGGTCCAACTAATAGCTCCCCCCAGGCACACAGAACTCAGCTTCCTCCACATCCTTTCTTTCTGCCCTTCCTTTATTGCCTCAACCACCATCACTGAATTATTTTAGAACAATTTTGTGTGTGTGCTGTTACTGGGGCTTGAACTCATGGCTTGGACATTGTCCCTAGCTTCTTCACTCAGGGCTCATGCTTTCCTATTTTTTTTTTTTGCTAATTAGAGATAAAAGTCTAATAGGCGTTCCTGCTCACACTGGCTTTGAACTATGAGCCTCAGTTCTCAGCCTCTTGAGTAGCCTGGATTTCAAGCATGAGCTACCATCATCATCGTCATCATCATTATTATTTTTAAGAAAGAGAGAGAAAAGGGAAGCAAGCAAATAAGCAGGGAGGGGGCAGGGAGGGAGGGAAGAAAGAGGTACTCCCATACAAACACATAACATGCCATGAAGTTTATGTGACTAAAAGAACTTGTATCTGTAAAGTGTACCCTAGGCTGGTAACAGTATCACAGGATTGTAATCTCAGCTACTTGGGAAGTAGAGATTGTGGGAACCATTAAGATCCAGCTTAGGCAAAAAAAAAAAAAAAACATATCAAGGCACTATTTATTTCAATATAACAAGTCAGGTATGGTGTTTCAGGCCTGTAACCCCAGCCATACAAGAGGCAGAAGTAGTATTGCAGAGCAAAGCCAGTCCTAGTTTTATATCCTACCTGAAAAACAGACCAATACAAAAACAACAACAGGTATAGCTTAAGTGGTAGAGCACTGGTCTAGCAAGTTTGAGATTCTGAGTTCCAACTCCATTACCTAGTACTGCTAAAAAGAAAATAATAATAATAATAATAATAATAATAATAATGTTTTGTATGATAATGCTGGGCAGTGGTAATTCACTCCTTAACCCTAGCTACTCAAAAGGTTGAGATCTGAAGATTTCATGTGTGAAAGTCTGTGAGAATTTTATCTCCAATTAACCAGCAAAACGCTAGACGTAGAGCTGTGGTTTAAGTGGTAGAGTGCTAGCCTTAAGCTTGAAAGCCAGGAACATCAGCCAGACCCTGAGTTCAAACTCCAGGAACAGGACAGGCACACACACATGTGCACCTGTACACACACACACACACACGCACTCACTTGCACACATGTGTGCACATACCCACATGTGTATTATATAGAGACATAATAAAACTTTTAAGAGGCAAGAAAAAGTAGCATAACTTAATATTCATATCTTACATTTTTCTCAACTTACACATTGTATAGGCTCCCCTAAGCTTGTCGTCTGACTCAGAAAATGTTATTTTTCCTAGGAACAACAACAACAACAAAAAAAATGGGCTGGGAATGTGTCTTAGTGGTAGAGTGCTAGCCTAGCATGCATGAAGCCCTAGATTTCATTCCTCAGTACCACATAAACAGAAAAAAACTGGAAGTGGCACTATGGCTCAAATGACAGAGTGCTGGTCTTGAGCAAAAGAAGCCTAGGAACAGTGCTCAGGTTTTGAGTTCAAGCCCCCGGACTGGCAAAAAATAAATACATAAAACATAGTACTCTAACCTTAGAAAATGTGAAGCTATTCTTTGTCTTGATTCTTATGTGTTATCTAAGAAAATTTCCCCAGGGCAATCACTAACTTCTCAAACTCACAAATTAGGGATAGGAAGATAGGCCTGAGGGGAAAGATGGAGGAAGAAGGAGGGAGGGAAGGAGGGAAGAGGGAGGGAGGGATATTTAGGGACGAAAATAGACGTAAGGATTTCTGGCTACTGCACAGACAACCTTTGTCTGCACCATTTGCTTTGATAGGACTCTCCCCGGGTTCCTTGGTGTAATTTCTTTGGGGCACATTAAGCTCGTGCAGAAGCATGCCTCAGTGGTTTAACAACAGTACCTAAGAATCTGAACTAACTACTTTTGTTTCCGTCTAAAAACTAACTACCGGGACGATGATGAGTCCCCTGGGCAGGAGGTCGTCTAATGTAATTGGAACAGGATCTGATATTTCACAGGAACTGCAGCACTGAGACAGCACTTGAAGTCAGTAATGGCAGAGCCCCTGAGGGAGAGGGAGAGGGAGGAGAGTGGCCCACCTCTGCAGGGCCTAGGACTGTTGTGTCTGTAGAGCTCTGAGTTCAGAAGTAGAGTTCTTAGGAGGGATCTCTCCAAGCAGCACTACTACTTATGAGGCATCAGCACAGGAAACCTGGCTAGAAAGCAGTGCATTCATTATGGTCCTCTAAACAAGCTAAAGTAAGGAAGAGAGGGAGCAGGGCACCAGTGGCTGGCATCTATAATCCTAGCTAGTTGGAAAGTTGAGATAGGCAGGATCATGGTTCTAGTCCATCCTATGCCTATGTGTGAGACCCTTTCTCTCAACCAATTAACTGGCATGGTGGCGCACATTTATCATCCTAGCCACAGACATGGTGGGTGAGGAAAACTAAAATCAGGAGAATTGCTGTTCCAGACCATCCTGGGCAGAAAAGTATGAGAGACTCCATCTCAACACAAAGAAGCTGAGTATAGTAACATCCTTATCATCCCAGCTACAACAGGAAGCCTACAATAGGTAGATCAAGGCCCCCTGGCATGTGTGGGCAAGGAGTGAGAACCTAGTTCACGAATAATCTGTGAAATAAAGGGCCAGACACGTGTCTCAGGAGGAGAACTCCTACCAAAGGAATGTAAGTTCAGAAAAGGAAAAAAGAAATGAAAAAGGAGAAGAGAAGAAGGGAGGTGAAGAGGAGAATGATGGTCAGGAGCCAGACACAGATCAAAATCAATCCCAGAGTCATAAGAAGGCACGAGGCAGCTCAAGTGGGTTGTGGTAGTCACTAAGGCAGTGCGTGACAAAGCTCTGGAGTGTAGAGTAGTGAAAACACACCAACACATGTGACATCCACAGTCCCAGGTTGAGGAACTGCAACCACTCCCTGGCCACAGAACCTTGTTCTCACCCTGGCCCAGAAAAGAGACAGGGAATGTAGCCAGAATGAGAATGGGGAGAATGGCCACCACATTCAAGATCTCAGGCATCTATCGCATGTGATACGGAAGAGCCAATGCCCAGGGCACTGCCTCTCACTTAAAAAAAAAAAAAAATGGGCTGGAATGTGGCTTAGGGGGAGAATGCCTGCCTAGCATGCATGAAACCCTGGGTTCAATTCCTCAGTACCACATACACAGAAAAAGCTGGAAGTGGCACTATGGCTCAAGTGGTAGAGTGCTAGCCTTGAGCAAAAGTAGCTCCAGGACAGTGCCTTACACAAGAGGTTTAAATCTGAGGATTTCAAAGCCACCCTGAATTTAAAGCCAATCCAGATAGGAAAATTCATGAGATTCTTATTTAAAATTGACCAGAAAAATTATTTACCATAGCTAAGACATGGAATCAATCCAGATGCTCCTCAGAAGATGAAAGGATCAAGAAAATGTGGTGTATATACACAATGGAATTCTATGCTTCCATCAGAAAGAATGACATCTCCCCATTCATAAGGAAATGGAAAGACTTGGGAAAAAATCATATTAAGTGAAATAAGCCAGACCCAAGGAAACATAGGCTCTGTGGTTTTCCTCATTTGTAATAATTAGTATATGTCTAGGGTAGTCCCAGTGGAGGTTCACAATATCCCATAGCTATGTACATATGAACATATAAAATAATGCTAATCGAAATGAACTCCAAGCTATGGATACAAGAGGTTTGTTTTTAGTGTACTGTTTGCAGTTATTTCCTTTTCTTTTGTTTTTTTTTTTTCATTTCCTATTGACACTGTTGTTTTTATTTCAGTACCGTTTGTGTTATATATGCTTATCTGATTTGAGAAAGGGAAAGGAAATCACAGAAATAATGGGACAAAGGATAAATCAATGCAACAGCAATACTCACTGGACACTATGTTGGAAATGAACTTTACAACTTGGGGGAGGGGAGTTGGGGGGGAGGAAAAATGGAAGAAAATGAGGAAAGGAGTAACCGTTTTCAAAAAGAAATGTATTCAACAATGGAATTCTATGCTGCTGTCAGAAAGAATGACATCGACCCATTTGTTAGGAAATGGAAAGACTTAGGAAAAAATCATATTAAGTGAAGTAAGCCAGACTCAAAGGAACTTAGGCTCAATGGTTTCCCTCATTTGTCATAATCAGTAGAAACCTTGGGCTCTACTAGCAGAGATCTGCAATAGAGAAAAACCTTGATACATAAGGCCATATAGTATGAAGCTAATTGAAAGGACCTCCAGGATATTGAAACAAAAGCCATATAACGAATGATTGTTGTCCTTAATGTACTATGTTATCTCTCATCTCCTTTGCTGTCCCTTGGGTATCTCATATTGTTACAGTATCTCACTTTGTTATCTGATATATTGAATTTATTTGTATTTGGTTATCTGAAACTTGATAGGGAAGGGGGGAAAACCAATACGGGGAGTGAGTGGTGGGTGGGGGGAGGGTAATGGGTACCAAGACATGTGAAAGGGTATCAATGTATGTGAATTAATGCACCTTCCATCTGGCCAATATCATGTAACCCTTTTATTAATTACAATAAAAAAGTATATATATATAAAAAAGAAATGTACTCAGTAACTTACTTATGTAACTGTAATACCTCTATATATCACCTGTACAAATAAATAACTTAATTGACAGGACAAAAAGTAGATGTGTCTAAAATGACAGAGCATGCACACACACACACACACACACACACACACACACACACACACACACACACACACACACAAATAAGCTTAGGCAGAGCACCTAGGCCCTGAGTTCAAGCCGCAGTAAACAGAACGGGCCCAAGCCTGATGAGTTCCCATGCAGAAAGGGAAAGCCAGCCCTAGAAAACACAAAGGCTACTCGCTTTACCTGGGGACTGAGAAAAGAAAACAAGCCTCTCCAGGCACTGGTGGTTCACACCTGTAAGTCTAGCCACTGCTCAAAAAGTTGGAGGCTCACAGTTCAGAGGCATCCTGAGCAGAAAAGTCCTTGAAATTCCATCTCCAAAATAAACAGCAAAAAGCCAGGCCAGATGCTTGGCTACAGTAGTAGAGCACCAACTGAGCAAGTTCAAGTCCTGGTACCCATAAAAGACAGACAGACAGACAGACAGACAGAGAAAATAAACACAACTCTGTGTCACCAGCTATGTGATACCAGGCATGTGTGCTCCTATAAATTAGTCCCATCTTCTTTTCAGTGAATATGTGTTTGTTTTCCTTTGTGCTGAGTGACATAGAATGACTTAGAAGCTTCCAACATAAAAGAAAATGTAATTTCCTTCTTGGATTAACAAGGCACAAGCCAGGATTTGCATGTGTGGTCAAAAGAACTTTAGCTCTTGGGACACTCAATTTCTTTACCTGTAAAGTAAGGGTAACCTTCCTTCCCCTATCATGAAGCTGTGGGATTCAACGAAGACAGTAGAGTCCAGGACCTCTTTGTATGTGCAACACAAAGGCATTGTTCAGCCTGAATCTTGTCATTTGCATGATATTCCCACAAGTAAAAAATGTGTGGACTTTGGGCTCAGTGACCACTTGGCAGTTTATTTTCTGAAAATGTCTAGGTTATGGAGATGAGTTTCAAGTAGTATTCGGAAGAGCTCCTCTTCCTCAGATCCCAGTCCCTCATGAGAGTCAGAGAGACTAGAAATGGTGCCCCCGACTCCTTAGCATGAGTTGCGGGCAGACGTGGTCCCCATGTGGCTGAACAACATTGTGTTTTGGTGTGGAACAATGACACTTATCAGCTCATTCCACTCTGGGCAGTGATTTATATACACCCTAGTCACTTCTGGTAAGGAAGACAATATAACATACTTCTGGTCCAGAGCAGAGTGCCATATAGTCACCAAACTTGCCAAACCACCCATACTCCTGATTCCACAGGAATAGCTGTCCTCCCCTGCTAACTCTTGAAAATTGTCGCCACCTTGTGGTGAAAGGCTGCTGTTCAGCCAGCCTGGGACAGGATCCTTTGACCTTTTCAAAAGGGATAAGGAGTGAAAAGGACACAGGAGCAACAGAAAGTATCAGGGGCTTGTAAAATAAGAATCATATTAATATATCCTTTGTTGATGAAAGGAAATGAGAGTTGTGTCCAAGAGATGTTGATAAAGCTGGAAACGGGCTGATCGGGTTTTAGATTCTCAGATTCCAACAAAAAGACTAGATACAGGCAGCTTGCATGTTCAAATCTTTTATTTCAACAGAAGCATTACCTTCTATTGAAATATTGATTAATTCAACATAATGGGAATGCTGACATTTACGCACAAAAGAAGTACCAACACATGTTCAATCCTCGTGAAGGAACTTTCTGGAAAGGGTGTGGGACTGCTCAAGAAAGCTTTCCTAAAACCAGTCATTCATGAGCTGAATTTGAAGTGACCAGAAGATGAGAAGAAGGGAAGCAAATGTTTCTGGCAGGCAGAAGGATCTAGTGATGATGAGTATCTGAATACCAGAGATGGACTCCCATAGCTCAAATATAGAATGAGGTACAAGCTGATGCTGAAGAGACAGGCCAGCACATTCAGATGGCAGGGCAAAGGGCATGTGAAGGATTCTCAACCTTCTGCTAAGAGCAAAGGGAAATGACGTGTCATAAGCAGAGAAACAACAAGGGTGAGTTTTAGAAAAATCACTGGATTATAATGAAAAGAGTAGGAATAAACTGTAGCTAGATAGCCCATATCTAATCTGACATGCTGTTACCCTGACTCTCACAATCTATCCTCTCTACCGACAGCCTGGCATGGATTCCCATCATCTTGTTGCATGGACTCCTGCCGTAGCTCCCTATGACCTATCATACGACTGAGCGCTGAGATGCCTGGGGATGCTCAGCAGTCACTGAGCACAATTCTAAATGCATCTCTATGCTGACTCACTTTATCACTACAGAAAGCCTAGGCAAAGAGGACCACTTCTAAAAATCCATCTAACAGATGAAACATGAAACAGTCAGAGACCACACATATGAGGAAAAACCATGAAAATGAGACTACATGGCTTCAAGAGTTACTTCAGAAGTATAACCAACAAGGCCTGATGTGTGAGACAGAAGGTAGCAGACGCAGAAGCAACAGGGGTAACATCTGGGCTGCAGACCCTAGAAATTATAGGGACCTTCAAAGAAGAGCAGACTGGCAGGGGTCATAAACTTGACCCTGAGATGCTGAGTGTGGCAGCATGCAAGACAGGCAGGATATTGAGAAGGCAATATTCTGTGGGCCTACTGTATCAAGTGTAGCTAGCCAGAGAATTGCCCGAGAAGACAATATGAAGCTACAAAACAGAAGAGGTTTAGTCACAAGATATACCTATAAATGAGATAGAGATGTGACCAGGAAAAAAAATGGAACAAATTCAGTAAAAGCAGGAGAGTCCAGTGCCATAAAAATCAAGGGAAAGAATGTTCTGAAGAAGGAAGGCACAACTACCCAAACACTCAAAGTTAAGGGCTGGAAAGTGGAGTCACATAGGCAAATAACTTAGTGGGGTCTGGCGTAAAGCAAAAAGGGTGGGGGGCTTTTCTTTCATCACTCCAGTATAGAATAGGGAACAATGAAATGTAGCTATGCATGGTAGTATCTACCTGTAATACCAGAACTCAGGAGATACAGGCAGAAGCAGGATGAGTTGGAGGCTAGACTAAGCTACAGAGTGAACTCCAGGCCAGCCTGGGCTGTGTAGTGAGCCCCTCTCCCGCATCACATATTAGTATGTTTAAATACTGAAGGGAACTATCTGATAGGGAGTGATTAAATATACAGAAGAAATCATCAATTGTACCAATCTGATGACAAGGTAGAGAGATGGAACCCAAGACACCGGAGGAGGAATTCATTTAGAGACAAGGGATTGGCCCTTTAAGCACCAGGAAAGAAGGAGAGGACAGAAGTAGATATAGACAGGTATGAGCAGTCTATGGAATGTAAGTGGATCTCAGACCAGTTTTGATCGCCTCTAAAAAAGAAGTCCAGTCCCTGCTCGAGTGAAGGACAGAGGACTAATTATTATCTCTTATGCTCACACAGCTCTGTTCCCATCAGTCACTTCTATCTTTAATTAAACTTGTTCCTGAGCTTGCTTGTTCCAGTTGCCTCTAATACTGTAATGACATGAATGGAGTAATGTGTGAAGAGTGCAGCTGTTTCCATGGAAACGTAGTTCAATGTTCTAAGAAAATGTGACAAAGGCAATATACAAAAGACCCAATCCAGCCAGGCTCAAGTGAAGCAGTTTTAACATATACCCATATCCATCTTGGGTAGATCATAAAAAAATAGTACCACAAAATAGAGCTATGGTAGCTTGGAGGTGACAGTAAAAGCAAGTTTTTGCAAGATTCTATTCCTGTTCTAATTTTGAGACAAAGCACTGTTGCACTGGGGATTTGGAAATGTACAAAACAGGCAAGTGCTGGTGGCTAATGCCTGTAATTCTAGTTACTCAGGAGGCTGAAACATGAGGATCATAGTTCGAAGCCAGCCCAGTCCATGAGACTCTTATTTTCAATTAATTAACAGAAAAGTAGGAAGTGGGGCTGTGGTAGAGCACTAGCCTTGAGTGGAAAAAGCACCTAGGCCCTGAGTTCAAGCCCCATGAACAACAGAAAAACAAAGCCAAATAAAAAAAACATGGAGACCAGCAGCAATGCACTACTTCTGTCTTTCCTCCCACCCTTTCCTGGGGGAAAAAAACCCCTTTAATATCGCTTCAATTGCATTTATACTCTCATAATTGCTCTGCTTGGTTCCAATTCATGCCTCTCACACTAGCTTTTACCTAAGGCTTCAACTTTAAAGGGTGATGTTGTATGTACATCTTTGATTACCCAGACCCTTCATCCATTGCTAGTCCTAAATCAGTGTTCCCATATACTATCCACCCATCTATATCTATCTACCTATAAAATTTATTTATCTATTTTCCTTGTGTTTTCTCAAGGATAACGCTCTACCACGAGTCACAGCACCATTTCTAGCTTTTTCTGGTAGATGGTACCCAATAATCGAACTCAAGGCTTCTTGTATGCTAGGCAATCTACCACTAGGCTCCACTACCACCCCTGCCCCCACCATATGCATACTTAATTAGTTAAAATCAACTTTCTAGAGTTCTCTGAACAAGGCATCTTTCCATGACCCTGCTTTTGTCCGTGTGGTTTCTTCATCTATAACCCTCATCATCCACCCTGAGATCTCCAAGATCTTTAGTGGAACTTTATTGCTCTTCCTACTCTCCTTCCACACCCCAAGTCCTCCATAAACTGAAATCATTTTAAGAGCCATCTATAGCATCTCAAACCTTGACTTCGGTCCTCCAAATCCCTGACCGGCCCACCAACTCAGTCATTCTCTCCTCCCCCATTCTAGCCATCACATGAAAGTACTGGTGGCCACGTGGACCTGGAGTACAAGCCAAAAAACGGTTTCCTGGCCAAAGTCCTAGCATTCACCTCCAACTGCATATTCTATCCACCATACATGTTTTCTCTCTACCTTAAGTCCTGGCAAAACCTATCTCTTCCTGCTATACTCCTTGAAAACACAGCTGAAAAGAAATCAGTCTGGCTTCCAGTCATAAAAATCAGTCATTTCTATCTCAAATGGAGTTCAATGTTTTTTGTTTTAATTTGGCTTTACTCAGTTTCCTCAATCTTCCTTAAGGTTTATCCTCAGAAAAATGTGCTCTATGGTAAACATTATCAAAATAACCCTGAAGCCACTGGATGAGAAGGTAAAAAAAAGACTAAATATGATAAATCCAATAATACAGCTCTAATGCTAAAAAGCCCTTCTACAATTACTTCCATAGCACTAGGGGTTGCTACAAGCCTTTCAATGAGATTTCAGACTGAAAAAAAAAAAAGTGCGGACCATTAGTAAACTTAAATGTACCCACCTGATTGGATTTTAAAAAGCTTAAATTAGCAAAGTATACCTTTGGGTTGTGTCAGGAAATCTCCAAGACACAATGTAGTCACGAAGACAGGCACTTAATAATGGGTTCCAATTTTGCATTGGAAGGTGAAGGAACTCTGGGCGGTGGGGCCTGGCTGGAGGAAGCAGGCCATTAGGGGTGTGTATGTGGTGTAGACTATATATTGTCCTCATCCTTTCCTGTTAATGTTCAGATGATTCAGGTCAGGCACAATGTGAACTGCTCCACCACACCCTCCCTCCCAGACAGGAGAAACGGAAATCTAGACTCCTTCTTCTCCAATCTCCAGCAGCTACTTGGCCACAATGACCAGCAAAGAACTAATACAATTGGTTAAAGTGGCTTTCAAATTCCTTCATACTCAAGTACCTTCCATACTTATTATCCTTGATAAATGACACATACACTTTTCTTCGTTTTAATTTATTTTGTATATTTTAAAGTGAAAGTTAAGACATACACACCACAGGAGCTTTAGATTTAGTACTGACCAATTTAAAAACAAACTGATCACACACACACACACACACACACACACACACACCCCAAATCTAGTTCCTTAGAAGCTACTTGTCAAGCAGCAAGATCACAATGTTCCCAGAGCTCCACACAGAGGGCTCCTTCGAGGAACCAGCAGCAGAGTTCCGTGAATGGTTCCGCACAGAACCAACTTGGAAGGAGCTATTAGACACACATGGTAAGACAGGTAGCACTACACTAACAAAGGAAAGCACGACCTTTCGTAATAGAAGACAAATGTTGCTCTTTATTCTTTACATTTAAAGCTCTGGGATACTTAAAAAAAAAAAGGGGGGGGGGCCGGGAGTTTGGCCTAGTGGTTAAAGTGCTTGCCTAGCATGCATGAAGACCCGGGTTCGATTTCTCGGTACCACATACATAGAAAAAAGTCAGAAGTGGTGCTGAGGCTCAAGTGGTAGAGCTCTAGCCTTGAGAAAGTCCAAGGACAGTGCTCAGGCCCTGAGCTCAAGCCCAGGACTGGCAAAAAAAAAAAAAAAGGGTAATACAAGATGCTTTAATTTTTAACTCCATGACCAAGGACTATTCTATTTAATTGCCTGAGAGTCTGTATATTTTGAGAACTGCTCACAGGCTTCTTAAATATGTCCACTCCAAATATATATATTTATAATAGCACTTAACCAGTCAAATTCTTACAAGAAACACTAAAAGATATTTGTGGAGAAAAAAATTGACATGAAAGAAGATTGCTTTGTTGAATCGCAATTAGTTTTAAAAGGAAGATGCACTACTTTCAAATCTTTTAACATGCTTTCAAAATCATAGTGTTATTCCAAGCTCTTCAGGCAGAGTAATGTAAAGTGGCTCTTGAGCCTAACTCCATCTACAGAAAGAGGTGAGCACGTGTGTAAGACGGCGATACTACAGGTACATAATCAAAGCCTCACTTAACAGTGTTCTTCAAATGTTTAGTGTTTTGGCATTTAAATCTGAGCAATGTTACTGTACAAGAAATTTTCAGAGTTTCTGAAGTGAGAGAGATTTGGGGATGGCTAGCTAAGAAGGAAATTGAACAATCTAACTGAATCCTCAGTCACAGAATTCATTCACCATTTTGTAGAAGAATTCAGGCAAGATTCAAATATTAGTACATATTTTAATGCTTGCAATCTTTTAAACTTTAAAATCAATCACAGGCTAGTCTGCTGGCCATGGAGAGACTGAAAATATAGTAGTGATGTAGTTCTGGTAAGTCTGATTACAAAAATACTATCATAGAACAGGAAAGAGAACCAAACTAACATACATACCACACTCCAGGAACAGCTACTTCCCTTCCCTCTCTTAGTGGCCTCAGAATTACATACTACAGGGCTGGGAGTTTGGCCTAGTGGTAGAGTAGTTGCCTAGCATGTACAAAGACCTGGGTTTAATTCCTCAGTACCACATACACAGAAAAGCTGAAAGTGGTGCTGTGGCTCAAGAGGCAGAGCATTAGCCTCGAGGAAAAAGCCCCAGGACAGTGCTCAGGCCTTGAGTTCAAGCCCTAGGACTGGTAAAGGAAGAAAAGAAAAGAAGAGAGAAAGAAAGAACGAACCTGACAGAGATGGGGAGGGGGGGGAGAAAGACAGACTACAGAATGTGGGATGTACAGAAAAAAAAGTTTTGAATAAAGGGCTAGTTTGTGGGCTTTCATGTTAGCATCAGCAATTTCTCCTTACCTTCCCCAAATGAGCTAAACACTCCAAGTAAGCTGCTAAAAATGCCTTTAGCAGCATGCCAATATGCCCTTATTATTGCAGATCATTTCCTAAAATGCCATAAAGATATGCTTAACATAAATGCCAAATGTCCAACATATGTATCTTTACCAAGACTAATTTGGGTGTGACAAGTACCTATGTGTGTGGGGGGTTTAACATCAGCCATCATTCTTTAATACTGATACAACAGGAAGCTCACAAGGTAAAATTTCAGCAACTATTATCATCTAAACCTTAGGGCAGTCATCACAAAACATAGACAAACTATGAATATTTTTAATGCAAATATATCCTCCTACACCAAGATGCTTTAGGGTATTAATCTTTTAAGGACCATTTCAATGTGATGTTCTGCTACAATATGATACATCACAATTAACAGTAGGGCCTATGTCAATGTTTTTTATACCTTCAAGTAACCATATGCCCACTAAGGAAATGATAATAAAATGATCACACTCCACTCTTAGACACTGAGTAATGTCTCCCAGCAAATATGTAAAGTTCTACCTTGTGAATTTTTCTCTCAGAATGTCCAGAGATACACACTATCATCAAGAAGGTGTTCAATAGGAATACAACTTGGAGCAGAGCTGTGAACTAGTCATAAAAACAAAAGCTGTCAGCATGAAGAATGAGGTATCAACAGTTACACACCATGAGACAGGTGATAACCAGTTCTTCCAAAAGAAAGCTTAAAAATAAAGAACTCTGATTAACAAAATAAATTGGTTTTGCTTTTCACTTTTGTACAAAGCTGGGAACACTAAACAAGAAGGTTGGTTAATCCATATCTGTTCCCTAGTAAACAGTCCAAAGTTCAGTTAGACAAACATGAAAATCTGGCAAGAGTCATTTAGACCATTCGGCAGGTGTTCTCATCTACTGGCTTTTCGGTATTTAATAACTTTGAGGGCTTCTCACTGAATTACTGTTGTTTATGAAGAGCAACTGTTTCTCCAGAATGCATGCATCCCTGGGCCATGAAGTCCTCCAAAACAAAGGAAGTGACCAGCCTTAATCTTCCTCAAGCAGCAGAAAGGAGCACTCATACTAAGTTACCATCCTCAATTCTCAAACAGCTTGCCCCCAAAATGTACTTCAGACGAGGTAACTACTTTAACAGTACTAGGGTAATAATTCAGTTCCCCAATGAGTAACTGCTACCTTGCAAAGAAAAATAAGCTCACAAACTATCGTGTTTTACCTAATCTAAGAACCAATTGTTAAGATGCACCACATACATTGCTAAGAAAAAAATGCTGCCAGTTCAACTATGATACATGCCTTGTATCACAGAAATTGTTTCTCTGATATTTATTGAAAGGGTGCTTCTAAAGTTAAACAGATTTTCATCATATCAGTCTTGTGCATACATGAAGAATGGGGGGAAGCATTTGGTGAAAGTTATAATGTCATATTCTGAGACCAATTTTAAACTGCAGTCACGGATGGCTGCTTTTTCCCCACACATGGTCCTCGGTGTCAAGAGTACTAAGATGTAGCATGTCCTGAAGGAGTGTTCCAACCCTGTCTTCCCCCGAATGGAAGCAGAAAGCTTTGGATATAATGCTGACACCTTAATGGCAATCCTGCTGGATGGTGCACTGGTCACACCAGCTTTCTGTTGAATTTTGCTTCGTAGATTTCAAGGGCTTTGGAAATTTCTCTTTTCTTCAGTTGCCCAATTTGGCCTGTGATAGGCATTCCTTCTGCACCTGCCTCATTGTCAAAGCAGGGTTCAGCTTCATCTACTTGTGAAGGCCTTCCTTATAGGTCCTGTAATGCATTTTCTTGTTGTCGCCTTGTAAAAAAATAAGGAATTTTGGTCATTCCTCCAACGATGAATATTTGCTTTGCTAATATCAAATGTATACCCAGTTGTCCTATTTGCATGCATTCCAATGCTGGACCAGAGGGTAACCTTTTTGAAGATATTTCTAAATGTCTTTGATGCCAACAGTGCACACACAGGTGGAGGTGATGACAACAGGACAAGCTGTGACTTCACACATGCATGAACAGCCACTGAAGACAGTCATGAAATGCATCTCAAATTCAGACAAATTAAAATGTCAGCAAAACAGTACATTTTCTGTCTCATACAGTGTTTCTTCAAGCTTGAGATGTTTGCCAGATTCATATCAGTACAAAAAAAAAATAGCCTAAGAGATAGGAACAAGTATGTTAAGTAGACAGCTAGTGAAGCAAAATATTAACTTAAGACAAAATTTTCAGTGGTCTAACTTTGTTTCAGTTCCCTTTATTTCTACATGGCTTACATGTAAATCTGTTTTTGTACTGGATATAAAATCTAAGTACAAATGCTGTTCAGTCACAGTAAATTTCAGTCACATCCCCAAAGACAGAGGCTTGTAGCTGTGTTTTGCCATTTACTCAGGAACACAGACCCATGCCTGGGGTCAATGGCCTTCATCAGCAGGTGCCCGGCGCTGACGAGCAGATCTTGGCCTGTGTGCAGAGGTTGTTGCGTCTTCTTCAGTTTCCAACCCTGAAGGCTCATGATCTCCTTCCTGGGATCCTGTATCTCCCACCAGTTCTCGAAGAAATTTGAATTTAGATAAAAATAGATGCCATACGAAATACCAACCTGAGAAAAAAAGACAAAAACCTTAAGGACAGTATTATACACAGTGTCATCCACTTAGAACAATTCTGATAAATGGACAGTAGTGTACAAAAACAAAATAGTGTATGTAATAGATGCTCAGGATAAACTGAGATTATACAGTAAGGACAAAAATAACCTGCTTTCTTGGAATTCAAAAATCCAAGATTGATGTTTCCACATTAAAATTATAATGAAATAGAATTTGGCAACCAGGTACTGTCAAGTACTGCAAGACTCTGTCAAAAAAAAAAAACCCTCTCATATTACAATAGCTCAGTAAAAATAATTACTGTTAATTATTCTGTTTTCTTCCCCATTTTCTGGGGAAGAAAAAGTACAAATTTGGTTTGGACACTTGTACTTCAGTGCCACTGAGAATTTAAACCAGAATAGCTTTACAGTCAAGGCCAAGATACAAGAATCCCTGGAAATTAATAAATCTTTAATTATATGATAAAAGAATAAAGCCAGAGAATAAACATCTCAGGAACAAGATTTTAAAATTATTTCACTTTTATAATTGAATCATTAACAAATATCAGTAAGGAGCAAACGGGATAAAACCTCTAAACTCATGCTCTCCTGCTTTGAAATGTGAAGAGCTCAACAGCTAGTATTGTAAGGAGTTTTCCAAGCTGTTATCATCTTCATGTCTTCTACTGTACACACTAGGATGAATATAGCTGCACTTTTTTTTTTTTTGCCAGTCCTGGAGCTTGAACTCAAGGTCTGAGTAATGTCTGTAGGCTTTCTCAAGGCTAGATAGAGTTCTACCACTTGAGTCACAGCACCACTTCTGGCTTTTTCTATGTATATGGTACTGAGGAATCAAACCTGGATCTTCCTGCATGCTAGGCAAGCACTCCACCACTAGGCCACGCTCCTGGCCCCCAGCTGTATTTTTTTGTCTGGTTCTTTTGTATTTAGGGAAGTGGGATCATGAAGAAGTGGTATTAGAGCTTGAACTCAAGCCTTGTGCTTCCTAGGCAGGCCCTCTATCAATAAGCCACAGCCCTAAGCCCTTTTATGCTTTATTTTTCAGGTAGAGTGTCCAACTTTGGCTTGGGGTTGGCTAGGATCTCGGAAGTGCATCCATCTAACTTTATAGATTGATCTATTGCTAACTTCTTTTTTTTGTTTTTGTTTGGATAGTCTTCAACTCAGGGCCTGAGCTATTCTGAGCTTTTTTTCTCAAGGCTAGAACTCTACTACTTTGAGCCATAGCTCCACTTCTGGTGGTAAATTGAAGGTAAGCATCTCACAGGATTTCTCTGCCCATGCTGGCTTTGAACTGATCCTCTCCTGCAAGGGTAGGATTACAGGTGTGAGTACCAGTGCCTGGTTATTGCTAATAATTTTGTAAGCCCAACTTTGACTATCACGGGGTCTTCTAAGCTTTTGCCCAGGATAACCTGGAACCATACATAACCCTCCCAATCTCTGCCTCTTAAGTAGCTGGAATTACAGGTGTGAGCCACCAGCCCCGCTCATTACTGTGCAGCTCTATTAATATAGTCAACCAGTAGGAAGTGGTATATCATTGTGACTTTTATTTTTATTGTCTTTTGCCAGTCGTGGGGCTTGAACTCAGGGCATGGGTGTAATAACCTGCAAGCTTAGCTGCCAAATTGTTTTTGCTTTTGTAAATGCTTAACCTGCTTGACCACCTGCGAGTGGTTACGACCATCTGCGCGTGGTTTCATCCTTGTGGTGATTGACTCTAGGCATCTTAAGATGACATTATACGGGGACTACCACCTGTGTGGTATTTACCTTTAAAAGCTCAGCCTCACTGAAGCTTGAGACTGCTCTCTGTCAGCCCGAAGGTTGAGACTAGCTGCTGCACTGATATTAAATTGACTACTAATTCAGTTCACTGAGTGCTGGTGACTATTACTGCGGGTTTTGGAGATCCTCAGAATGGCTGGGATATTACACTGGGCCCTGGCCTTGACCTTTCTCAAGGATAGCACTCTACCACTTGTGGCTTTTTCTGTGTTTGTGGCACCAAGGAATTGAACTCAGGGATTCATATATGCTAGGCAAGCACTCTTCCACTAGGCCACACTCCTGGGCCCTCCTCTTAGGTTTTGAGACTATAAAAACTAAACTCTTTTGACCAAACTATGTGTTAGGGATTTTAGGTGCATTTACTATCAGGAAATTGTATTATTCAGTTAATTCAGGAAATTATCAGTTCAAAGACAATAGCTTTGATCTTGATAAGACCAAAAGTTCCAGGAGTGTCTACACAGTATAAAAGAGAGTTATTAAGGGGCGGGAGAGTTTGGCCTAGTGGTAGAGTGCTTGCCTAGCATGCACGAAGACCCAGGTTCAATTCCTCAGTACCACATACATAGAAAAAAAAAAAAGCCAGAAGTGGTGCTGAGGCTCAAGTGGTAGAGTGCTAGACTTGAGAAAGTCCAAGTACTGTGCTCAGGCCCTGAGCCCAAGTCCAGGACTGGCAAAAAAATAAAAAATAAAAAATAAATTTAAAAAAGAGTTATTAAGAAGCTGGTATCAGTGGCTCATGCCTGTAATCCTAGCTGACATTCAACAGAATGTGGTTCTATGCCAGCCTGGGCAGAAAGTCCAAAAGACTCCATTTCCAAATTAATCAGTGCAAAGCTGGGCTAGAGGCATGGTTCAAACGCTCAAGCTGAGCAAGCTCAAGACCGTGAGTTCAAGCCCTAAGACTAACCAAAGAGAGAGTGAGAGAACACAAACTATTAAGAATGAAGGAGGTGGGTCTCTGACTGGAAAGAGATGATGATAAAGGCCATCATCACTAGGGTTCCCATCACAAAATTCTAGTGCCCTTAGGTTGATTAGCAGAAAGCAAAGGCTGTTGGCACAAACCTCTAACATACAGAACTGAGGGGAGTGCAGTGTTCAGAGGCTTGGGATTACTGTCTATTCGACAAATTTATTCAGCTTAGCTTGTTTTTGAGACAAGATCTCATTAGGTACTTAAGATGACCTTGCACCTATTATTCAGCCCCAGCTGATCTCAAACAAGATTCCCTGCTGTCTAGTGGCCTCCCAAGTGCAGAGATTACATGCAAGCAACACTTCACTCACTCTCTTCCTCAATTGTTAACATGAATCTCCTTAATTTTTTTTTAAATCACTATCAGTTACCAAACACTGAAAAGCACTCAATCTCAAGTCAACATTCTGGAAGTGGTGCTAATGAGAAAATGCCAGGGGTTTGGAGCAACAGATCATGGCTATCAATGGCAACTTGTGTCCATATTCACCCCCCCCCCCCCACAGCACCAGCTGAACCACTCAGCCTTCATCCACCCTATTAAAACCCAAATCTGGAGATAAGCAAACTCAAATGGTTTATTTATTTCTCTCTATTCTATCTGTGTAGAGATGATGTTAAGATTTTGGGGATGGATACGGACAAGTCATGCCACTTCTTATAAAAACACTAAGGCAGAGACATACAAATATGGAGTTCATCTGCTGGGCAGCCAGGAAGAAAACAGTCCACCATGCCTGTTTTGTTTTGTTTTACAGTGATTCCTCTAATGATAGAGTAGGAAGTGCAAAGGAAAGGGAGAAATTGTAGTGTTGCTATGAAATGTAATTGTATTCACCAAACCATGGGAAGTTCAACAAGCTGTCCTCAAGTATAGTGACAAGTTCTTACCAACCTGTCATTTTGGGGAGAGTGACGGGAAGAGGCTGGGTGGAGGGGGTTTTTAATCACAGTACTGAGGTAAGATCTCACCTTGGCAAGACCTGATATTTCTACAAAAAAGACAGTTTAGCAAAGGAATGACACTATAAAATTCCAAGCAGCTTAAAGAAAAGATTAATAAGATATTTGTTTTAAAAAAAGAAAAAAGGGCCAGGAGTGTGGCCTAATGGTGCCTAAAGTGCTTGCCTAGCATGAAGCCCTGGGTTCAATTCCTCAGTAGTACATTAACAGAAAAAGCTAGAAGTGGTGCTGTGGCTCAAGTGCTAGCGCTAGCCTTGAGGATACCTAAGGACAGTGCTCAGGCCCTGAGTTCAAGCCCTCGGAACTGGCAAAAATCTAAAAAAAAAAAAAAGAGAGAGAGAGAGGCGGGGGGGGGAGAGGTGGGGGAGAGAGAGAAAGAGAGAGAGAGAGAGGCGGGGGGGAGAGAGGGAGAGAGGGAGAGAGGGAGAGAGGGAGAGAGGGAGAGAGGGAGAGAGGGAGAGAGGGAGAGAGGGAGAGAGGGAGAGAGGGAGAGAGGGAGAGAGGGAGAGAGGGAGAGAGGGAGAGAGGGAGAGAGGGAGAGAGCGAGAGAGCGAGAGAGCGAGAGAGCGAGAGAGCGAGAGAGCGAGAGAGCGAGAGAGCGAGAGAGCGAGAGAGCGAGAGAGCGAGAGAGCGAGAGAGCGAGAGAGCGAGAGAGCGAGAGAGCGAGAGAGCGAGAGAGCGAGAGAGCGAGAGAGCGAGAGAGCGAGAGAGCGAGAGAGCGAGAGAGCGAGAGAGCGAGAGAGCGAGAGAGCGAGAGAGCGAGAAAAGAAAAACTAATTAGAAGATCCCAATAGGTATATACCAAGAAAGTCATCCTTGGCAAAGACACAGAGCTCCTTACAGTACCAGATAAAACTTCTAGTAAGCTATTTAAGAGTTGTGTTAATTCAACATGAAAACAAAAATGTCTAATACTTATTTTTAAACTTCTGGGACAAGTACTCTGGAAAAAAGTTTTGCATACATTACCGAATAACCAAATGGTTCAATTCAACAAAACTGTCATATTTCTGGTATGTCACACATCATAGAGCTCATAGGGCTCTGTCTATTCATCTATAACACTTTATTTGTACTGAATTCAGAAAAAATACAAAATAGAAAGCCATATATATAGTTAATCTATTATTTTAACAAAGCAGCTATTAGTTCGTGTAACAGAAATGCTTCATCACTTGGCTAAACTCAGAAAGGGGATTTGTTAGAAGTCTACAAGGATGGCTCGTAGTCTATGGGAGAAGCACCCTGGTTGGGGACAGGAGACAGTTGTTCTGAATGAAGGTCATTTTCTCAGAGTCTCTTCTCTGCCTGCTTAATTCATTGTCCTGTGCCCACTGCTGCTCCTTGCCCAGCTTTCTGTGACTTCTTAGCTCACATCCTAACAGCCAAGAAAACTACCTGGGGTCTGATCACACATCTGCCATAGGTTCTGAGTGCACTACCTTGGAATAGGGGAGATATTGTGAACACAACCTTACCCCTAAGAAGGCAAAGGGTAGTTTCAGACATTAGAGGAGAGTGGACAGCATCCTCAGTATAAGGTCTCCTCTACCTTTAATAGGAGTATGCTTTCACCCCACCCCACCAATTCTAGGGTCTGAACTCAGGACATCAGCACTGTCCTTGAGCTTCAGTGTTCAAGTACTGGAGCCACAGTTCCACTTCGGCCTTTCTAGTGGTTAACTGGAGATAAGGGTCTCATGGTCTTTCCTGCCATCTTTCCGGCTTTGAACCATCATTCTCAGATCCCAGCCTCCTTAAGTGGCTAGGATGGTCTCTTTGAACATGGTCTCTGCTGCACAAACACCAAAACACCTCACAAACATCATTTTGCTAAAAATCTAACCAAACTCAATCATTCCAGGGGAAGAATGAGAGAAGGGGTGATACTTGTCAAGATAGATACATTATACTCATAGTTAATGTGTTGAATTGAAATCCTTTGCACAACTACTTAATTTTTTTTTGTTTGTTTGCCAGTATTGGGACTTAAACTCAGGGCCTGCACACTGTTCTTGAGCTTTTTCAAGGCAGTGCTCTACCACTTGAGCCATAGCAACACTTCTGGCTTTTTTTCTGTGTTTGTGGTACCAAGGAATTGAAACCAGACCTTCATGTATGCTAAGCAAGTACTCTACCAGTAGGCCACCCTCCAGCCATAAGTTTTGTTGTTTTTTTTTTTTTCCGTCAGTCATGGGGCTGGAACTCTGGGCCCATGCACTGTCCCTGAGCTCTCCATTTGAGCCACAGTGCCACTTCTGGTGGTTAATTAAAGGTAAGAGTGAATCTCAGGGATTTTTAACAGGGATCCACAGATCTTAGCCTCCTGAATAGCTAGGATCACAGGCGTGAGCCACTGTTACCCCGCTTAAGAATTTTTTTTTAATCTTCCATTCCTTTAGTAAATGCCCATACTGTAAGAAGACCTCAATTGTTGGAGCAAAGGAACCACTTGGGATTAGGACAAGGGGGAGGTCAGATGAGGCATATCCCATTCAGGAAAAGGCACAGCTTTAGATCTACCTCCAGAAGCAGTCATTACCAGTGGAATTGGCCATAGTTAAAGGGCTGTGATTACCCTACTGCAGAGATTCAGGGAAAAGGATCCGAGTGGCTATGCATCAAAACCTACAAAGTTCTTAGAATCCTGCTTCCCAAGTGTTTATCCAGAGATCCACTATCAATCCCCAGGGTTTCTGCTTACCATTTTTTAAGCTCCTCAGATGTTTCTAATGAACATACAAGTTTGGAACAGGAAATGAAGACGCATGAGTCTCTTGCCAATCAGTTATGGAGACAAGCCAAGGAAAAGAAGAAAGGTGTTTGCATGAGTGTGCATGAGGAAGAGATGGAACAGATCACCAGAGGGCCTCCCTGAGAAGACTCTATTAAAAGTCGTGTTATAGTCAGCCGGAGACTAGTGGCTCACACCTGTAATCCTAGCTACTCAGGAGACTGAGATCTGAGGATTGAGATTTGAAGCCAGCCAGGGCAGCAAAGTCCTGCGAGACTCTTAGCTCCAACTAACCATCAGAAATATAAAAGTTGGCACTGTGGCTCAAAATGATAAAGCACAAGCCTTGAGTGAAAAAGACCACAACCAACAAATAAAATTAAGAAGTCATGTTCTATTTACTAGTAAGACTATATAAGGAAATGGAGCTCAAATCAGGGACAGTGCCCAGTCACCACAGGAAGCCATGAACCTGAAGCACCATGCAATGGGCAATGCAATGCTTAAATATCCTCCAAACTCATGTTGAAATTTAACTACCATTTAAGTGTTAAGAAATGATTAGGCCAGGTTGCTGACGGCTCACGCCTGAAATCCTAGCTACTCAGGAGGCTGAGAGCTAAGGATCACAGCTCAAAGCTAGCCTGAGCAGGAAAGTCCATGAGATTCTTATGTCCAGTTAACCCCCAGAAAACCAGAAGTGGCACCTGTGGCACAAAGCACTAGCGTTGAACAGAAAAGCTCAGAGACAGTGCCCAGGCCCTGAGTTCAAGTGATCAGATCAAAGGCTCTGTCCTCAACAATGAATTAATGCTGCTGTGTTCTAAGCTCACCCTTAGGTCTCCCCCAGGCTTGCTGTTAGGCTATCACAGAGGCCTGCCACATGTCAGCACCAAGTTCTAGACTTCCCAGCTTCTACAATCGCCAGCCAAACACAATTCTTCAGTTTTGGGGATTAAAGGTATGCACTATTCCACTTGGCTATTGTTTATAACTTACCCAGTTTGTGGTATTCTGTTGTAAAAGGAAAAAATGGAATGAGGCTGATAATCAGAAGTTATACAGAAAGAATGATTATGTCAGGTTGGGGCTATGGCTAACTGGTAATGCCAACTACTTTTGAGGCACAGATTAAAGCCAGCCTAGGCAAAAAAATTAGGGAGAACATCATCAATAAAAACCGGGCAAGGTCTAGGACTTAAATTTTGACAATATAAGACCCAATATGAAAAAAAAGCACTGAGGCAAAAAGGGACTGGATGCATGGTTCAAGTGGACAAGTGGTAGAGCACCTTTCTAGCAACCACACAGCCCTGACTTCAAACTCCAACAAAATGTGTGTCTTTTGTCTTTGCTCAAAATAGAATTGTATTGTTAATACAACTTATTTAGGTAATTAGTTATATAGCCTTTATATATATATTCAGAACCCAGTGTATTGTAAGGGAAAGCAAATTACTAACATAAACTAGATTATCACACTTTACATATTATTGGCTGTAGGAAAGAAGCAAATACCAGAAGAGCAGTATAGGTGTGAGTGTGTGTGACTGACAGGAAGAAGCACAAGAGGGACAGAATCGCAGCTGAGATTTGTAACTACAACTTACCACAGGACTAGAATAGCCTAATTTGGACTGCAGGCCTAGAGTAAAGAACTCCTCCCATGCGGGGGGAGAAAGAAATAGCACTGAAACCTACCAAAAAGGACTTAGCCCCTTGCCAGTATACCTTCAGCAAAAGGGCCTCTTACAAAGCACAGTCCACAAGATCTTCCCATTCAAACCTAATTCACACACAACTGAAATTTCTTTCTTGTTCCATTTGCTTGGGTCTTATAATAAGCAGGAGCAGCATAACAACATATTCTTACCTTTGTAAGCTATGGAATCCTTCCAGTAGAGTTACACAACCCAAAAGAGTCACTACTACTAAAATTCCAGAACACCAAACTGAAAATATAAGCTGTGCATCTGACCTTTTGAGAAATAAAGATTAGATAGAGAAGCTTAAGTCCCCAATAAGCCAATTTCAATTAGCATGACAGTGATGTTCATTCTGCCTTAACCTTTACACACACACACACACCCCTATGAAAAATTATCTGATGTTAGCCTATCAACTATTTTTCTATTGTTTCCCTTGTATTTCACCTTATAAGGAAAATAATTCAAGTGAGCAATGTGCTATTTCTTCACCTCTTGGTTTAAAAAAAACAAAAAACAAAACACTTCTACTAGGCCCATCAGAGCATTTGCTCTATTTTTATAGAAATAAAGTTCTGTCTTATTCTAGAATCAAAATAAAACCAATGGAGATGTGATAAATCTTCGAGAGGGAAATGCAGCTGTGGGAACAGCAGAGCTCTTGCTCCTAACTTCAATGAGTTCTCACACAGAAGATCAAATCAATCAGAAAACCTTACCATTGCTATACCTTTTAAGATGCTGGACAGGTGCCCATAGAACCAGAAATGGCAAGTCACTGAATCAGAATTACAACTGCCATCATAGTGGTCACCAGACAAGGTATTGCGTTGACTTGACCTGAAGCGCAAATATAAAGAGCCAAAAAAGTGAAAGGTCTGGTGCAATGCCTATGAGGAACCTGAGGACCATTACAAGTAAAACACCTGGGAAGGTGTTACCACGTGGGATCTGAGATTACTAAGCAAATTTCTTCTAGTAGTATGGAAACATCACTGTGGATACCTGATGATCCTTAATAAATTGTCAGTTATTTGAGAAAATAAAACTGGTAAGGAAAATTCTGAGATGCTCTAAATGTACTAAAAAAAACAGAGTATGGAGAGAGGGGTGAGGGGGAGAGAGAGAGAGATGGGAACTTAATGTTAGCAACAACTATGGGCTGACCAGTAAAAGACATTCATCGAACGTATGTTAAATCCTTGAATTAAAACCATGACAGGACCCAGACTGGTTAACATCAATCTGTGATACGGGATACTCTAAAAGAAGAAAGCAGAAGTACCAAGACTGTTGTCTAAAGGGGGCCCAAGACAGTGTGTAAGAGGCTATCTGGAGGAAGAGGCCTAAAAACAAAAGGACTGACTGGAAACATGGCTCAAGTGGCAAAGTGCAGTCTTAAACTCAGTGCTGCAAAGGTTGGAGGAAAAATCCTGCAGTGGCCATCTCCTAGGTCCCACGTAATCCTGTCACAAACTTTCTGAACTACTATCCCAAACTAATTCAAAAGCAACAAGTATTTCTCCTATTCAAAGTTTCCAACTTCATATTATCCTGTCCTCTCTCACCCACAGCCAGTGTTAGTTCACAGTGAGTAATGGATATCTTCCTTTCCCAAATTTTTATTCTAAAAATGCTCTTAATACTCTGGAGACAGAGGCAAGAAGGTTGCATTTTTTGTCCCACATAACAAGACCCTGTCTCAAAAATTTGAAAAAGCAGCTCTTCATTCTGAGGTCCAATGGACAGTCTTGCTGTTGCTGGTAGCAGAACTTTCTCAAGATCTGGTAGTTTTTAAGCTATTATCTGTAACAGCGCAAAAATTTGCTTAAAAAAATTCAAACCATCCTTTTCCTACTAGATGTGGTGGCAATTCCAACATTCAGGGGACAGAGCAGAAGCCAGCCTGAGCAACACAGCAAGTTCCAGGTAAGCCTGGGCAATATAACAAAACCTTGCCTCTTAAAACTAAAACTTTTCTCAAGAGTTTTGGTTTACCTGGATACATAAGGCCATATAGGATGAGGCCAAATTAATGGACCTCAAGGACATGGAAACAAGAGCTTAATTATAAGTGACTGTTGTTCTTAATGTACTATGGGTTTTTTTTTTCTCTTCTCTTGTGTTGCCCTTCGGTTAATCTCAAATTGTTGAAGTATCTGACTTTGCTACCTAGTATATTATATATGTGTTTGTTTATTTGAAATAGGAGGGGGAAAAAGATTAGAGGAGGGGGAGGGAAATGGGGACACAAATATGAGAAGAGGTATCAATGTGTGAGAAATAATGCACCTGCTATCTGGCGAATATAACTGTAACCCCTCTATACATTAAAATAAAATTTTAAAAAAGTTTTCATATTAAGCTAATGTTACAATTCTGTCCTATAACAGAAGAAACAGATTCATGAAATAACTCATTTCATATGGTGCAAAATACTCTTAAGAACTGAGAAGAATGACTTGTGGTCATCAATGGTCTGAGATGACATTTGATGCAAAGCATGGATGATGAAGAAGGAGCAATATAAAGAGCCAGTGGCAGGCTGAGGACACATGCCCTGTAGAAGGTACAGGACTGGTCAGTTCTGGACAGCTGGAAGTGGTAGGGAGAATGGACAGGTAAAGTCTATACTACATAGACTTTCATGGCCACAATAAGAAATCTGGATCTTTCAAGGAAAATGTGAAGCCACTGGAACATTACAAATTTAAATAAAGAAAAAAAGAAAAGGAAAAAAGCAGGGCCAGGAGTTTGGCCTAGTGGTTAAAGTGCTTACCCAGCATGCACAAAGACCCGGGTTCAATTCCTCGGTACCACATACATAGAAAAAAGCTGGAAGTGGTGCTGAGGCTCAAGTGGTAGAGCTCTAGCCTTGACAAAGTCCAAGGACAGAGCTCAGTCCCTGAGCTCAAGCCCAGGACTGGCAAAAAAAAAAAAAAAGTTCAAGTCCCAGGCTTTGAGTTCAAGTCCCAGTCCTGGTACCAAACAACAACAACAACAAAAAACCCAACCAAACAAAAACAAACCCAGAAAAAAAAAAGATTACTCCAACAACATGCAATAGCAAATCTAGAAAAAAATAACCAGGTGCGGTGGCTCATGCCTGTCTGTAATCCTAGCTACTCAGGAGGCTGAAATAAGGATTACAGTTCAAAACCAGCCTGGGCATTAAAAAGTCAAAAAGTCCATGATACTCTTATCTCCAATTAATCACCAGAATCGGAAGTGGCACTGAGACTCAAGGGCAGGATAGTAGCCTTGAGCTGAAGAGCTCAGGGACAACACTCAGGCCCAGAGTTCAAGTGCCAAGATACAACTAAAAAAAAAGAAACGAAAATCTGAGTACCAGGGGCTGGGAGTTTGGGAGTTTAGCCTAGTGGTAGAATGCTTGCCTAGCATGCAGGAAGACCCAGGTTTGATTCCTTGGTATCATATTCATAGAAAATGCTGGAAGTTACTCTGTGGATCAAGTGGCAGTCCTCTAGCCTTGAGAAAGCCCAAGAACAGCGCTCAGGCCCTGAGTTCAACCCCAGGACTAGAAAAAAAAAATATGAGCACCAGTTAGAATCATGTACAACTGAGAACTACAGGAAAGGGGGTATAAGGAAAAGCCAAGGACTGCTTAAAAGATGTATATCCAAGAAGATGTGAGAGCGAGTACCTCTCTGAAAAATGGAATTCACCCAGAGAGTAGACTTCCAAATTTACTAAGAGGATCTTGAGGTCTACTGAAGAGACTAACTATATCACTGCCCAATCTTTTGATTATTAGCTTAAGCTGACAGAGAATTCTTCATCTTTTATTACATCACCCTTAAATATGGACATAGCAATCACTAAACACCTACAGAAAATGTCCAGTCAAGAAGAGTCCAAAGCAATGAAGTAGAAAGAAAACAGGGAAGTAACAAAGATAATTCAAGAACAAACATTTTGCTAAATGTTCATATCAAACGAATATGCTTAGAAAAACAAAGTAATTTACAAGCACATAATAAGGACAAGCAATACAGAGCTAGGAATGTAGCTTAGTGGTAGAGTGCTTGCAGAGCATACACAAAGTCCTAGGTTCAATTCCTCAGTACCACATAAACAGAAAAAGCCAAAAGTGGTACTGTGACTCAAGTAATAGAATGCTAGCCTTGAGAAAAACCAGCTCAAGGATGGTGCCCTGGCCCTGAGCTCAAATCCCAGGACACAAAGAAAATAAGTACATTTAAAGTATGCTTTAGTTAAAAACATTATTTGTCAATCTTTCTTAAAACCTACAAAAAAAAAGTCTTCCTACAGAACAGAACTTAAAAGGGCTGGGCTTAAATGACAAAGCAACTGCCAAGCAAGTGGGAAGCCTGAGTTCAAACTCTAGTACCACCAAAAAAAAAAACAAAACAAGACTCTACATTGAAGACAATGAGGATATGAAATCTAGAAAGAAGGGCACAGAACCAGTAGCAAGCAGGGGATGTTCAACTTTCTGTCTGAGAATGATAGCTGTTGAGAAAGATTGGGCGGGGGAGGGGGGGAGGAAGCCTAACTGATGTACAACTGTGAAAAAAATTACTCATGAGCATGTGATAAGGTATTATAGAACACTGGAGACACTGGAGAGAATAGTAACCACGGGTTCATGCAAAAAAAGTAATCTTAGGGAAACTAAAAAGGCAATTATTAACTTCCGAAAAAAGAAGAACCATAGAAGAAACTTGTGTGCTCATATTATACCACTTGACCAGCCAAGTATAATACATACATACAGACATACAGACATACATATATACATGCATACATACAGTCTAAATATAAATCATGACTATTAAGTTACCAAAACTTGTTATTACTTAACAAGAGGAAAAACTGAAAACTACATCAGCTAATGTCTAAATATGCAAAATCCGAGCACAACAAATGTTTTCAAATGTAGTAGTGGTATTGATCATGGAGAAAAGAATGTATTTCAGTTACTTAAAGAGATAAAACAAAGACTGTTCCAGGCATGGTGGCTCACGCCTGTAATCCTAGCTACTCAGGAGGCTGGGATCTGAGGATCATGAAAGTCAGTAAGACTCTTATCTTCAATTAACCACCAGAAAGACTGAAGTGGCACTGTGGCTCAAGGGGTAGGGCAGTACCCTTGACCTGAAGAGCTCAGGGACAACCCTAGGTCTAGAGTTTAAGCCCCATGACTCTCATACTTTTTAGTGCCTGGGGCTGGCTTTAAACCTCTACTCTCAGATCTCAGCCTCCTAAGAAGCTAGGATTACCCGTGTGAGCCACTGAGCCACCCCACCCAGCTCTAGATCCTTTTTATTGGAATATAATGGAGGGAAACACATTAAATAATCCTAACTAATGTTATATACTAACTACCTAAATATAGGGATGTAACCAAAAGACATCTTGGATTGAATGTGTTCACCAAACTTCCTTTGAAACAGCACTCTTTATTCTTTGGTTGAGGGGCTTGAACTCTGGGCCTGGGTGTTGTCCCTGAGCTCTTCAGCTCAAGGCTAGAGCTCTACCATTTGAGCTACAGTGGTACTTCTGGTTTTCTTCTAGTGGTTAACTGGGGTCTTACAGGACTTTTGTGCCTGGACTGGTTTTGAACAGGGCTGGCTTTGGTCCTAAGATCTCAGCCTCCAGAGTAGCTAGGATTAGGCATGACCCACAATGCCTGGCTGGGAGACTCTTATCTCCAGTAAACTATTCAGAAAAATCTGGAAGTGGTGCTGTGGCTCAAGTGATAGAGCACTAACCTTGAACACAAAGAGGCTCAAGGACAGTGCCTAGATTGAGAATTAAGCACCAGGACACAAGAGGGAGGGGAATTCTTACCCAAGACAGATTGGCTTTGAACTTTGCCCAAGGCTGGCTTTGAACCTGGACCTTCAGGTCTCAGCCTCCTGATTAGCTAATATTACAGACATGAGCCATAGGCACCCAACTTTTTTTTTTAATTGTTGGTCATGGGGCTTGAATTCAGGGCCTTGGCACTGTCCCTGAGCCATTTTTTGGGGGTAGGGGACAGTCCTGGGGCTTGAACTCAGGGCCTGGGCACTTTTCCTAAGCTTCTGACTCTACCATTTGAGCCACAGCGCCACTTCTGGCCTTTTCTATTTGTGTGGTACTGAGGAACCCAACCCACTTTACCACTAAAGCCACATTTACACCTCCCTGAGCTTTTTTGTGCTCAAGGCCAGGGCTCTCCCACTTTGAGCCACAGCTCCACTTCCAGTTTTCTGGAAGTTAATTAGAGATAAGAGTCTCAAGGACTTTGCTGCTGACTTTAAACCGTGATCCTTAGTTGTCAGGCAGGGTGTAAGCCACCCTGCCTGGCTTTAACCTTCTGAAGCTTAAGGAGAGGAGGGAAGGACCAGATTAGACTTGAGCAACTCCAGTGTCTTTAGTGGTAACATGCCCACCTAGCATGCACAAAGCCTTGGGTTCGACTCCCTGATACCACATACACAGCAAAAGCCAAGAAGTGGTGCTGTGACTCAAGTGGCAGTGTGCTGCTAGCCTTGAGCAAAAAGTATCCAAGAACAGTGCCCAGGCCCTGAGCTCAAGCCCCAGGACTGGCAAAAAAGAAAAAAAGTCACAGAACAATGGGTCATTTTTAAACAGAAAGTCTGTGGAGTCCTGGGGACCTGAATTCAACACCTCTGACTGAAGTGTTGGCTTGGTTGATTTTCTTCTGAGGGCTCTGCTTGTCTTGTAGATTGCCTTATTTCTGAGGTCTCCCCAGGTCTGTCTTGATAAAGAGCCTTTTTTCTTTGGATTAAAGTCCCTACCCTTATGACCTCATTTAACCTGAATTACCTTTTTAAAGGCCTTATCTCCAAATGTCACTTGGGGAGCTCCGCCTTCTGCATATGCTTTTGACCTCGGAGAAGACACAGTTGGCAGCTAGCACTTTTATCTTCAGCACTGGCTGAAGAGCTGCCAGAGAGCTGTGAGCAAGGTATGATTTAGGCATGTACCCTAAATATAATTGCTCCTACCTTTCTGGTGGTCACAAAATGAATCTAGTGGATACTATGAGCACTTCTGTGTATTTATTATTTTTAGAAAAAAGTAAACCATCATACTGCCCTCCCCCCTTTCAATGACTTCATGGATTCTTCCCTAAACCCAAATGTAGTTTAAATTGAGTCTCTACCCTTAAGGCAGGTCTCTTATTTACTGATTTCATTCAGGTCAGCAAACTAGTTGTAGGATGCCAACTGGGCACTAGAAACAATATATGACTGGGTCTGTCATCAAGGAATCATAATTTAGTTTGTTTTAGAACCCTGACAAGCTATTTCATGTATAGAAATCTAATTTTCGAAATCCAGGCTTCTAAGGCAATTTTCCTTCTGTCTGCATTGCTTGTTTCTGACTTTTCACTTTATTCATTCTGGAGTTTCCCACCCTCTACCATTCACTGAAGTAGTCCTCTCAAGATCAGTAACAAAAAGACTTTATTTTACTACTGATGAGTTCTGTAGCACATCATTGTCTTACTCATTGTATAGCCTGTACTTTCTTTGAGAACCCATTCTCTTCTCCTCTCTCTCTCTCCCCCCCTCCCTCTCTCCCTCCCTCTCTTTGTCTTTCTTTTCATGAATGCCCTTTATGGTGTTTTTACCAGTGGGATTACCTTTTCTTGCTTTTCACTTTTTTAATTTTAAATTTTAATTTAAATTTTGCCAGTCCTGGGGCTTGAACTCAGTACCTGAGAGCTGTCCTTGGGTTTTCTCAAAGCTAGAGCTCAACCACTTAAGCCACAGCACCATTTTCAGTGTTTTGGTTTTTTTCCCTATGTGTGTGGTACCAAGGAATAGAACATGGGTCTTCATGCATGCTAGGCAAGCACTCTACCACTAGGCCATGCTCCCAGCCCCTCACTTGTTTTTTTGAAACATAATTTGCATTAATAAATTCATTATCCCTGATAATTTATAAATTACATATGTGTTGATTTGTTAATATATTGTTTGTTTACATGTCATCTGCAAAAAAAATTTTTTTGTCAGTCCTTGGGCTTGAACTCAGGGCCTAAGCACTGTCTTTGAGCTTTCTCAAGGTTAGAGCTCTACCACTTGAGCCACAGTGCCACTTCCGGCTTTTTCTATGTATGTGGTACTGAGGAATTGAACCCCGGTCTTTGTGCATGTTAGGTAGGTGCTCCACCATTAGGCAAAACTTTCATCCCCTGTCCCTGAATTTTTTTGCTCAAGGTTAGCACTTTATCCTTTGGTTTTTTTTTTTTTTTTCTATGTATGTGGTACCGAGGAATTGAACCCAGGTCTTCGTGCATGCTAGGCAAGCACTCTATCATTAGGCCAAACTCCCGGCCGAGCACTTTATCCTTTGTAGTGTGATATGTCTATAGGCAGAGCACTTGGGAAGCTGAATCTGGAGTTTGTTCTATGAGGCCAGACCTTGTCTCAAAACACAGAAACAGGTAAGAGCCTCAGAAAAGCAAAACATAGCTGGCCTGGTGACTCACCTGTAATCCTAGCTACTTAGGAGTCCCTAAAATCCATGAGACTCTTATCCAGTTAACCACCAGAAAACCAGAAGTGGGGCTGTGGCCCAAGGGGCAGGGTGGTAGCCTTGAGCTAAAGAGCTCAGGGACAATTCCCAGGCCTGGCGTTCAAGTCCTACTACCAACTCCAAAAATATCTCAAACCATTCATGACCTGGTAGGGTCCACTTATATAAGTTTTAAGACAATAAACATTTAACATCACAAGTGGAAAAGTGGCAAAACTTATTCAATTTTTTTAATTATCAGAAAAGTTATGAGAAGTTTTAACTCTGGTGTCACTAATAATAATAGCACTGCATAAATTAGCTCAGTGGTACAGCACATGCTTAGCACATGTGAAGCCTTGGGTTCCACCCCAAAACCACTAAAAACAAAATGTGTCAAGTATACATCCAAGTATATAAATACACATATGTGCATGTGCACAATGGCACACCTTTTTCAAACATAGCTGGAATACTGTGCATTTACTATGCAACTGATAATCTCTACACTATGGAGTATGTATTCTGACCCATTGTGGCATCAACTTGAATGCAAACTTGACCTTGTAAGTATGAATAAACTGATACCTATCTGAAAATACTTTCCAAATTTTCACTCCTTGCTGAGACCTGTGGCTATCAGTTACTGTATAAAAAGGGATCTAAAATTCCACTAGCTTTGCTTTGAAAAGAGAATTTAATGTCTCCTCATTCCAAGAAGGAAAATACCCACCACAAACAAAACAGCACCATTATTGCAGAACTTAACAATTAGGTTATCTGACCCTGGAAGTTTAAAATAGCTAGTTTTGCCCCCCCCCCCCTCAAGTTCTGCCTGTTCTCAACATCTCTGCTTGGAATGTAGCTGAAGCACGAACCCCAGTAAACAGTTTCACATGGGTTGAAAAACCCAGGCCTTGGATAAATGAAGATAGAGACACCTTTCGTTGTCATCAACTGGGTCAGAATCTATTTTTAAAAGAAAGAAAAAGGGCGCGGGGGGGGGGGGGGAAACAAATCATCTTACCTGCCAAGACCGGCCACGGTTTTAAAATCGGAGCGAGCACTGCTAATGCAATCAAGGGCAGACTCTGCCCGGGAAGTATTTGTCTGGTTTAAGGTAGAACCGAGATGCCCAGCCCTGATCCTATCTTCCCCCACCCCTCCCATCCAGGATGGATGCCCGGGGCCTGTCAGGCGTCGGGGGACATCACCTGCCCTCACTCCAGAGCCTTCAGCGGGAAGACCTGGGGGGAGGGGGGGGGTCTCAAGACACCTGTCCCCACCGCGCCTTTCGGCCGCGTGCCTGGTCCGAGGATGAGACGGAGCAAGTCGACCGCTCCTCCCCCCCCCCCCCCCCCCCGGCTCCGAGTCAGGCTGGGGAGCGGGGCCGCCCGCACTCACCGCACACCATCAGCAGCAAGACGATCAGCAGCGTGGCCACGAACACCAGCAGGGTCAGACCCACGTTGTGCCACATCTTGGGCTCGGGCTGGTGGCGGCCTCCGGACGGTGGATGCGAGCTTCAGCCGGTGCGTGCTTCCGCGGCGGGCGCGGGGCGAGACTGAGCTCCGGAGCCTCGTGGGCGGTGTAGGTGGTGGCGAGCGACCCCCCCCCCCGGGGGGCGGGGCGGGGCGGGGAGGGGGCGGCACCGCGGCGCGGCCCGCCCGACGGCCCCTCCTCACCGAGGCTGCTGGTGGGCCGCGGGACGCCCCTTTATCCCCTCATCGCTCCGGAGAGCCCGGATCGCGGCGCCCCGACACCCCGGCCGTGGCCGGATGCGCTTCCATGGCGGACACCGCGCGTCGATGGAAAGAACGAAGTACACAGGGGACACGCAGCGGCCACTCGATGCCACCAGCCTGAGGACCACTCGCCCTCCCCCGCTCAGAGACGCCAGACGTCAACGTCCCCCGGCCGCGACCGCTGCGACTCGGTTCCCCGGCCCCCCTCCCCCGCAGCAGCTCATCACCAAGCGCCCCCTCCGCGTGCCTCCGCGCCGCAGTGCTGGGATGCCTGGGAAATGTAGTGTGAAGAGCGGTGCAAGTGGAGAGACTGCCTCCGCGAAGACTACAATTCCCAGAATGCACCGCCGCTGCGGGGCTCTGCTGCGGGGCTCTGCTGTGGGGCTGCTTGGCGTCCTCAGTGCCTTTGGTCTTTCTGCGCTGGGAGGGCGGACTGGTTTGTGTGGTTCAAACTCAGCTGTCAGTTTAGCCCTCCTTTCTTGCTCTAGAGGGATTCCAACTATGGCTCCGCGAACAAATACGGTTTTGATTTGCAGAGGGAGGAAAAGGGAGGTGGCTGCCTGAAAAACTGGTTGCACTTGAACGGTGCCCTATTGCCAGGGGCAAAGATTGAATACTGGGGACTTTTGAGGAAGTATCTAGTCTTAGGTAGAGAAGGAGCAAGGTCAAGAAGCCTCCTTTTGCCCAGATACAGATGATGTGTTCTGTGGTTTTATAGGTAATAAAGTTCACAAATGACTGGTGGAGGATGTAAGGACTTCTGCGTGTGTCCATAATTCGCCTACCTGAGTTGAAAGTTTTATTTAACTGATTCCTTGAAATCAAGTGACATATGACCCTCTCTAGCTTGAACAAACTTTTTTTTGTAACAAGATATTTTAGTAAATCTCAAGTAGTTCAACTCTACTTGGAATTATATCTCCCAATTAAAAAAAAAAAAGATGCCCCCAGGAGAAAATTGTATCCCTGTTTTAGCAGCAAATCCGGAGCCTTCATATTTTCCTGTGATTGTTGCTCCCTGCAAAACCTTTCTACTAATCTGCAAAATTCTGTGAGGAAAAACTCTTTTCTATCAAAGTGTATTGCTTAAAATTCTTTGGCCTGATGCTTGGCTCTTCTTAAGGAAACAAACTGTTTTGGGCTGGGAATATGCCTCAGTGGTAGAGTGCTTTTCTAACATGCATGAAGCCCTGGATTTGATTCCTCAATACCACATAAATAGAAAAGGCCAGAAGTGGCACAGTGGCTCAAGTGGTAGAACTCTATCTAGTCTTGAGCAAAAGAAGCCCAGGGATATTGCCCAGCTCCTGAATTTAAGCCCCAGGACTGAGAGGAGGGAGAGGGAGAGGGAGAGGGGGAGAGATGCTTCTTTGGGATAAGGAAGGATTTTTGAAATATAAGATTTTGTCTTAAACTGGTTTTTTTGTCAGAAGAATTAAGACATCTCAGATTGATCAAGAAATGAGTGGGTATATTTGAGAATATTAGTGTATGTTTTTATCTTCTTCCAAATTTTTTAATAGTCACCTTATGTAAATACATCTTACCTTATTCAGCTAGCCAATGGAGTTCAGATTTCACAACCTGAGCTCAACCAACTTGGGCAGCAGGGGCAGGGTCTGCAGAGGGATAAATAGGGGAGCAGCTTGCTTGCTCCATGTACTTGCTTGCCATATTTCTAGCTGATGGTACACCCTTCTGCAGAAGTAAATTTTGCCTTGCTGAAACAATTCTTTATTTTCATGTTTATCATAGTGACTGCAGTGGTTATTGGAGAACAGTTACAACATTATGGTTCCTTGTCTTCTTGTAAGAAAGAGAGAGGTGGGGGGAGAGAGAGAAACTTAGCAATACTTTGATTTATTAAATATATCTAGTCCCAATCACCCAGGCCCAGAGTTCAAGTCCCATGACTCTCAAAAAAGAAAAAAAAAAGAATAGCAAGCAGTATTGTGAACAAATCACTATGAAAATACATTACATGATAATTATTTGCAGAAGAATTAATGTAGAGTCCTTGTTTTAAAAAAATGAACCCAGTGCAATTGAGTATTTAGAAAAATATCAATATATGCTTTTCCCCCCAAGGGATGATTCAATTCTGCTGCACAACAGAACATATTTTATTAAAATCTGTTGAAAGAACTGAAGTAGTTAAGGCTCTTGTCTTCTATTATTCATGTATATTGAATACTTGCACATGCTAGGTACTGCTTTACATGCTGAGGATATGTTGTTGCCTGAGACAGACATGGTGACTGCTAAACATGTGTAGATTGTAGTTGGAAGACACAGACAATACTCATAAATAGAAAAAAAATTCATGAACTGCAAATTTCTATACTGAAAATAAATAGGGACAGAGTGATGAAGACAAGACTTTTGGATTGGGGACAACACAGAAAAGCATACTAGGTAATAGGGACAGCTTATGGAAAAGGCACAGAGTTAAGCTATGAGAAGAAGCAAATGTGGCCTTTCCTCTAAGCCTTGGCAGTGTTTCCCTGGTACACAGTGTGAATCACCTAGGGAGATGTAAAAATGGGCCAGGCGCAGTGGCTCACACCTGTAATCCTAGCTACTTAGGAGGCTGAGATCTGAGGATCTAGCTTCAAAGTCAACCCTGGGAACTAAAGTCTGTGAGATTCTTACCTCCAATTAACCACCAGAAAACTTGAAGTGGACCTGTGGCTCAAGGGGCAGGATGGTAGCCTTGAGCTGAAGAGCTCAGGGAGAGCGGCCAGGCCCAGAGTTCAAATCCACGACCAACAAAAAAAAGGGGGGGGTGCTGGGGCCGGGAGTTTGGCCTAGTGGTAGAGTGCTTGCCTAGCATGCACAAAGACCCGGGTTCAATTCCTCAGTACCACATACATAGAAAAAAGCTGGAAGTAGTGCTGAGGCTCAAGTGGTAGAGCTCTAGCCTTGAGAAAGTCCAAGGACAGTGCTCAGGCTCTGAGCTCAAGCCCAGGACTGGCAAAAAAAAAAGGAGGGGGGAGGGAAGAAAATCACAACCCATCAGAATCAGCTGATGGATAGACACAGAGCACTGATGCAAAACCGGTGGTCATTAAAAGACATGGATGTGGCCAGGCACGGCTCACACTTGTGTCCAAACTACTCTGGAGGGGTAAGAATCATGGTTCAAAGCCAGTCCAGGCAGAAAAAAATCCATGAAAGTCTTATCTCTAACTGGTTAAAAAAAAACTGGAAGTAGAACTGTGGTTCAAGTGGTAGAGGACTATCCTTGAGCAAAAATGTTTAAGCTCCATACCAGCACCAGAACAACAAACAATAACAAAACCCTCAGATGTGGAGGAATCTTTACACGCTGTTGGTAAAAATGTAAATGCATATGGAAAACAATTTGGAGATCCTCAAGTATGAAAGTTGGACTACTGCTGAATGTTGGTGGTCTTTGAAATAATTAAGGATGAAGGGTATTGTAACTGGGGAAAATCACATACTCAGGAACCAAAGTCGCCTAATTCTTGAAAGTCCATGATCTTTTCTGCTAAACTATGCTGACATAAGCTATAGTTTGAACCTCGACTGTCTTTGCAAAAGGCCCTTGTTTTAAAGGACTGGTACTATTTGGAGTTGATAGAGACTTTGAAACTATGTGTTATGAGAGATCTTTAGGTCCTTGGAGACATCCACTCATAGGGAATCATAAAGCCCTAGTACTCTTTCCCTTTCCTTTTTTCCCTTGCCCTCCCTTTTTTTCCCCTCACTTTCTTTCTTTCTTTTTTGTGGGTCATGGGGCTTGAACTCTGGGTCTGGGCGCTTCAGCTCAAGGCTATCGCCCTACCCTTGAGCCAAACCCCTGAGATAAGAGTCTCAGGTCCTTTTGTGCCGGGGCTGGCTTTGAACCTTGATCCTCAGATCTCAGCCTCCTGAGTAGCCAGGATTACAGGTGTGAACTACCATGCCTGGCTTCCCCTCACCTTTCTCCCACCATCCCTCTTTCTCACTTCCAGGTCTAGATATGCTACACCTGCCCATTCTACCATTTTTCTGTCTCTCTATAACTGAGCCAATATAGCCTCCATGTTAGCTAAGGAAACCTAGTTTTACAACTTAATTGTTGCCTTAAGTACTGCGTTGTGGTGATGTGAAACTGCATAATCCAGCATCTAATAACTTGCTGTATTTGCATAGATGACCAAGGATAAATTTGATGAGCATTTTCGAGGATGAAGTCTCAACATGGGTATTGGCATACCCTTGGGAGGCAGGCTGAAATAGGAAGAGAAATTTAAAGCCAATCTGGACCAGATAGCAAGATTCTATCTTAAAAAAAAGCATGGGTGGGGGAGTAAGCCTTGAGTGCTGTTTCCTGTTTTTCATTTTTATTGCTTCTGTGTTGAGCTAAAGATGCCAAACCAGAAGTTGGGAAAGAATGTTGGACATGTGTGAGAAAAACTGGCTTCTTTTTTTTTTGGGGGGGGGGTCAGTCATGGGGCTTGAGCTCTGGGCCTAACCACTGACCCTGAGTTCTTCAGCTCAAGGCAACTTCTGTTTTCTAGTGGCTAATTGGAGATAAGAGTCTCATGGACTTTAGTGCCCTAGTGCCCGAGGTTGGCTTTGCAGTGTGATCCTCAGATCTCAGCCTCCAGAATAGCTAGGATTATAGGCGTGAGCCACCACACCTTAAACTGTCTTTTCTAAGTGTGTTCCTTGAACATTCTAGCTTTGGCCCAGTGGCTTCTCTCTTGTTATGGAAAAAAAAGATACTATTTTGGGATAAGGAAAACTTTTTGAAATGTAAGGTTTTTAATTTTAAACTGTTCAAAATGGAATTAAGACACATAAGCCATGGGTTTGGTTCCTCAGTACCACCTTAAACAGAAAAAGCCAGAAGTTGTGCTATGGCTTAAGTTGTAGAGTGTTAACCTTGAGCAAAAAAAAAAAAGGCTCAGGGACAATGCCCAGTCTCTGAGTTCAGTTCTTAGGACTGGCTGGAAGGAAAAAAAAAAAAAAGATACAACCCAGACTGATCAAGAAAGAGCAGGTGCCAATATATTTTGAGATTAGCTTTATTTCAAAGTCACCTTATGTAAATATATTTTACCTATTCGAACTAGCCAGTCACAAGCAGATTGTGAACCTGAGTTCAACCAATTGGAGCAGAGGGGCAGAGCCTAGTGTGTTAAGGATTAATAGGGGAGCAGGCTACCCACTCTGTGTGCTTGCTTACCAGATTCTTGGATGATGCCCACCCTTCTGCAGAAGTAAATTTTGATGTTGCTGAGACAATAATTGTCTATCGTTGTGACTACAATGGTACTTGGAAAGCACATTTGTTTGTTTATTTATTTTGTCAGTTGTGGGACTTGAACTCTGGGCCTGGATGTTGTTCCTGAGCTCTTCAGCTCAAGGCTGGAGCCACAGCGCCACTTCCCACTTTCTGGTGATTAATTAGAGATAAGAATCTCACCAGCTTTGTAGTACTTCGGCTGGCTTTCAAGTGGGATCCACAGACCTCAGCCTCAAAAGTAGCTAGGATTACAGGCGTGAGCTTTGTGTGTGTGTGTGTGTGTGTGTGTGTGTGTGTGTGTGTGTGTGTGTGTGTGTGAGTCACAGGGCTTGAACTGGGCCTGGGTGCTGTCCTTGAGCTTTTCAGCTCAAGGCTACAACTCTATCCTTGAACCAAGCCCCACTTCCCATTTTCTAGAGGTTAATTGGAGATAAGAGTCTCAGGTCCTTTTGTGCCTGGGGGAGCTTTGAACCTTGATCTTTAGATCTCAGCCTCCTGAGTAGTTAGGATTATAGGCGTGAGCCATTGTGCCTGGCTTCAAGCCTGGCTTTGGAAAGCACATTTATAACACATGGAAGAATAATTTAGGATTAAAGAAAACTGTACCCACCAGGAGTGGTGGCTCATGCCTGTAATCCTAACTACTCAGGAGGCTGAGATCTGAGGATCAAGGTTCAAAGCCAGCCCAGGCACAAAAGGACGTGAGACTCTTATCTCCAATTAACCTCTAGAAAATGGGAAGTGGGGCTTGGCTCAAGAGTAGGGCAGTAGTCTTGAGTTGAAGAGCTCGGGGACAACACCCAGGCCCAGGAGTACAGTGGTAGACTTGAGCTGAAGAGCTCAGGGACAGTGCCCAGGCTGAGTTCAAGCTCCATGACCACCACCACCCCCACACACAAAGAAAACTGTACCCTTCAAAACTAAAACACATGTCTACCTATCTCCACCTCCAACTCTTATCCTCTGGGTGATGGGTGAGATTCATAGGAACTGCCATTCATTTCCTAAGACAGCTGTAACAAAGTACTAGGACGTTACATTTCCTTATGGTTCCAGAGGTTAGCAGTCCAAACTCAAAGTGCTCACAGAGCCATGCCCTTGCTGAAGGCTCTGATTAGAAAAGCCCTGCCAGCCTCTGGTGGTTGTTTGACATGCTGTTTATTCCTTGCTCTACATCATCCTATGCCCTCATGTGGTGCTGTTCTTCCCTCTGTGTCTGTGTCTCACATGGCCTTACAGTCATCATTGGATTTAGGGCTTGCTCCAAATGTAGATCATTTTTCTCTTAAAAAGCCAACTTTCATAGGAGGCTCCATTCCAAAGTTGCTGATAGAGGAGAAACTAGGGAAATAATATTGTTACTGGAGGAATGGTAAACTGTTAAGTGAGCTGGCCTGGTAGCCCATACCTGCTGTTAACTAGTTTGGGTTTTGTCATTATTATTGCTGTTGTTTTGAATTGGCAGCTACTTCATTGCTGCCTCTTGTGTGTGTATCATCCAACATGTCCCGATTGCTCAACACTGATTCTGAAACACACAGGAAAGCCATTAGGGGGAGAGTCCAGCTTCACTTACTTGACGTAATTTAGTGACCACATAGTGAGTCAGTGAGGCTTTTTTTTCTTTTTAGAAATAGGGAAATAACTTACCTGCACTAGTTACAGCAACCTATGCCTGTAATCCCAGCACTCAAGAGGCTCAGGAAAGAGAAGTGCAAGTTGTAGATCCTGTAGACTGGGTTACATTGTAAATTAAAGGTCAGTTTGGGCTATCCAATGAGACTTTGCCACAAAATAACAACTGAAATAATTGATCAGGAAAAAAAATAAGTATAGTGATTCCTCAAAACATTAAACATAGCCATATAACCCAGTAACTCTTTTGTATATATATCCAAGGGTTTGAATTAGTACATGGAAGAGATACCTGAACTTGTGTTTTTGTAGCACACATCACAAAAGTCAAGATACAGAATTTTCCTACAATTCAATCGACAGATGAAGGAATAAAAAATTGTGACATATATCACAATGTAATACTATTGGACCTTATAAAATAAGGAAATCCTAGCACTAGTAGCAATACCAATGTGCCTGAAGATGATTATGCTAAATAAAATATCCAGAAACAGGAAAACAATGCCTAACCTCACTTTTTTGGGGGGAGTGGGGGTCATGGGAATAGAATCTGGCCTGTGCGCTGTCCTGAGCTCTTCAGCTCAAGTCTATAGCCCTACCCCTGGGCCTGGGTGCTATCCCTGAGCTCTTCAGCTCAAGGCTACCACCCTACTCTTAAGCCAAGCCCCACTTTCATTTTCTAGAGGTCAATTGGAGATAAGAGTCTCACGTTCTTTTGTGCCCGGGCTGGCTTTGAACCTTGATCCTCAGATCTCAGCCTCTTGAGTAGTTGGGATTACAGACATGAGGCACCGCGCCCGGCTCTGACCTCACTTTTTTGTAGATATGAAAATGTTCCTCTTTAGAACTCAGGGAGGCTCTTTGGCCCTGAAGCAGAGGATAAATTCTGGGCTGGGGTACTAGGAGACTCCTAGCAGAGACAGTACTGTGAGGCAAGGCCACCAAAAATAACCCCACAGCTTGGATTGGCTTTGACTGATTCCATGACCCAGAAAAGTTCCTATTCTGAAATTGGATTAAGGAAATACTAGATTAGCACAGGCTTTGGGCTTTGCTAGGGACAGATGAACAGGCTCATTGTGCTAGGCTTCAAATTCTTCCTACAAAGAACTTAAAGACCAATTTCCAACACACTTCTAGTTTTGAGGCACAGTATCACTGTGAAGCCTAAGCTGGCTTTAAATTCTCAATTCTTCTGCCTTTCCCTCCCAAGTACTGGGATGATAGAGGTGCACTCTTAAACTCAGATTCAAATGTAATTTTAATTGTATGCCATTTTGTATTCAAAATAAAACAAAATTTTGATCATGCACAAATTATTCACAAATTATTTCACAAATTTGGTTCACAAATTATTGATGTTGTAAAACATGTAAACCTAGAAATTGCTTTCAATTTTTCCTATATTGTTTATTAACACCAATTTGTTGTACAATGAGCTTTAATCAGACCATTTTCTAACTCTAACTACAGCCTGATATATATTACTTTTATTTGTGATTGTCCTTTTTCGTTATATATGTATGTATCCATATATGTATATGCATATATATATATATATATATATATATATATATATATATATATAGCCAGTTCTGGGACTTCAACTCATCACTTCCAATTTTTCTATGTATGTGGTACTGAGGAATTGAACCTAGGTCTTCATGCATGCTAGGCAAGCACTCTACTACTAGGCCAAACTCCTGTCCCTTAAATATATTTTATTAAATGTGTTTTTTGCTGTGATCACAAACTAAAGAATATTTGCTATCTGTTAACTAGCTCTTTTTCTTCCTGTAAAAAGATGACTAATCAATCTTTCCTTCAAGAATGACTGAGCCTGGCAGTGTAATTCTAGCTACTCAGGAGACTGAGTTTTGAGGATTGTGGTTCAAAGCCAGCCAGCCTAGGAACTAAAGAACATGAGACTCATATCTCCAATTAATCACTAAAAAAACAGGATCTCAAGGACAGTGCCCAGGCCCAGAGTTCAAGCCCCATGACCCAACAAACAAAATAAATGGCTATCTGATATTTATTGTACTCTAAAAATTGCAGATAGGCTACCACCCTACCCTTGAGCCACAGCCCCTCTTCCCATTTTCTAGATGTTAATTGGAGATAAGAGTCATGGATCCTTTTGTGCCTGGGCTGGTTTGAACCTTGATCCTCAGATCTCAGCCTCCTGAGTGGCTAGGATTACAGGCATAAGCCATGGGACAGCTTCAACTTTCTTTAAAACTGTTTAGTGTCCTTTGGAAATGTTTAGCGTTTTAATCCTAGCTACTCAGGAGGCTGAGATCTGAGGATCAGTTCAAAGCCAGCCCTAGGCATAAAAGTCAATGAGACTCTTATCTCCAATTAATCTCCAGAAAACTGAAGTGGCACTGTGGCTCAAATGGTAGAACATAGCCTTGAGCTGAAGAGCTCAGGGACAGCACCCAGTCCCACTATTGGAAAACAAAAAAAAATAAAAGAAACAAAACTAGATTATACTTAAGACTGTCACTTAATTTTTTTTAACCTTTCAATTTCTTGCCTTGTTAAGCTATAAGTGATTTAGAGGTGAATATCTCAAAAAAAAAAACCTAGCAGATTCTTTTCCTACTTAAAAAGAAATCACAAAAAGGAAATGTACTTATTACCTGAGTCACATAATTGTAATCTCTCTGTACATCACCTTTATAATAAGAATAAAGTAAAAAGTAAACTACATATCTATATGATATATGTATAGAAGGTTTCCATGGACACTGAGAGATGAATGCACTGTCACTGTTGCAGGACTGGAGTCTGAACTCTGGACCTGGACCTTGTGATGCAGGTGCTCTACCACTTAAGCCACACTACCAGCCTCTGCAGATTTGGCTTTCCAACCTTTGATTAACATGTGTGCTAAGGACTTCTGACCTATGAAGGGACAGTTCCTCTTTAAATGAACAATTTATTTATGAACCTAGTAACTAGTCATTAATATTCACTTTCTTACCTACTCCCCTTTCCATCCCTTTGTATTTTTACTTCCTATTTTGCTCTCTCTCAACTTATGTCTTAATTAAATGGTTATTGATCTATTTAGCAGGTGGAAGTCTGCTTCTGAATACTATACATTGCCCTGAGATCAGAGAAGACATCCATTCAGCTCTGAATGGCATTTCCAGAACTTAACCTTGTGCCTCCCACAGGGTTTGGTGAATGAATGGGCAGAGGTCCTACAATTTGGACTGAGATTGATGATTGTGTACACAGGCCTGCTTCCTCATGAATGTGGGGCTCAGGATTGCTATGAGAGGAAGGCATAATATTGTACATTGTACACATATATGTACATATACATTTCACTATGTTTTTATATTTTTTACTTTTTTCCAACTTCTTTCCTCCTCCTCCTCCTCCTCCTCCTTCTTGTTGTTGTTGGTTGTGGGGCTTGAACACAGAGCTCGGGCACTATCCCTGAGCCTCTTTATGCTCAAGACTAGCATTCTTCCACTTGAGTTTCTGAGCCATCTCTGGTTTTTGAGTGATTAATTAGAAATAAGAGTCTCATGGGAACTTTTCTGCCTAGGCTGGCTCTGAACAGCAATCCTCAGATTTCAGCCTCTGAGTAGCTAGGATTTACAGGTATGATCTACTGGCACCTGACTTCCTTTTTTCCCCTCCTAATGTACAAATTGTACACATGTGAATGATAATATGTATATCTAATTAATTTTTCTATGAGATCTGCTGGAAACACATTCCACTGGTGCACAGACAAGTTGTTTATAAAAGCACCTGTTTAAAGGATAAACATTGTTCAATACAGATTTTAAATACTACCTTTATCAGAGTCTATATTTTCAAAGCAAATGTAAAAAAAACAAACATGTGGCAGTAATCCCAGCATTTGAGAAGCTAAGGAGGAAAGATGATGAATTTGAGGTCAACCTTGACCATGTAGCAAGACTCTATGAAAGTCAGGAAGGTAGGAAGGAGGAAGGAAGGGAGGGAGGGAGGAAAGAAAGAAAGGAAGGGAGGAAGGAGGAGAAGGAATTACTTACATTAGTAAAAAATTATCCCTATTATTCAAGCCATTACTGATATTTATAAGTTGTACATACTTTTTCCAGCAGGTGGTGATATAATATAATTTTGGCCCAGTGGAGCTTTGCTGAGTTTGTGGACTTTTGGTTCTACTAATAATTCAACCTGAATTGTCAGGTCCTCATAGCAAGGACATTCAGAAAGATCCAATCATGTAAAATATGAGCATTGAAGGTGTTAGACCCAAAGTTAAAAAAAAAAGGAATATTTACATCTTAAATACAAGAGTGATTTACTCCAAGTTGACTTGACATTTTATGAAATTTAATGTTCTTGGAACAAAACAAGAAAAGTTGTTGGCTTAGTCAGTATAATATAGTAAATATATATCTATATATTTGCATGTGAGCTATAAAAATGTATGTGTATTCACACATAAAATTATATAACATAAGCCATTGGAGGATTGAAAACTGAAACTTCTTAGAAAGCTTATCAAAATGATTGATTCCTACTTATCGAGGGTTGGGTGGGTTTTGTTGCTTTGTTTTGTTTGATGGCAGGGCTTGTTCTTGCTGGGCAAGCATGCTACCAGGTTAATCACACTCATAGCTCTTGCACGCTTCAGTTATTTTTCAGATAGTCGCTCACATTATTTTCACCCGGAGCTGACCCACACTCTTTTTTACCTCTACCTCCTGTGTATCTGGGACCATAGATGCATGCCATGTTGCCCAACCTATGTGTTGAGCTGGAGTCTTGCTAACTTCTTTTGTTTGTGCTGACCTCTAACTGACCCTACTGATCTCCACATCCTGAGTAGCTGGAACTGCAAGCATGAGCCACCATACTTGACCAACCAACAGTAAGTATTTTATCATACTCGATGCACTAACATGTCTTCTAATGTTCTTGTGAAAATTATCCACACACTTTGATTATCAGATGTTTGTTCTCTCTGAACTATACCCCAAACCTCAACAGCTACATAGTTTTGGAAACTTTCGAACAAGGATCATATTTTACTCCTAACTCCTGCAGCTCATGCACCATATCATAGGTGCTGAGGGCTCTGCTGAGTGTCATCATGGTTAGGGGAAAGAGTCCAATACTGACCAGTCATCACCATCATAGTGGAATAGAAAAGCATGTATGAGTAGACACTGGCTCTTGAAGCCTGTGTGTACTTAGAAGTGTTTTTCTCCCTTAACTAAAGTAACTTAACTAAAGTAGATCAGAGAGGGAAATTCAGACAAAAACATGAGAAGGGGTATCAGTGTGCAAGAAGTAATGCATCTACTGCCTGACAAATGTAACTATAATGCCTCTATACATTATCCTGATAATAAAACAAAAATTTAAAAAAAAGCAGATCAGAGAGCCTCGCCTAACTTCCAGAGTTGGGATATACATTCTGCTGTGCATCTAAGAGAAAACCCAGCAATAGCTGAGGTCTGGCACTCACCATTGCCACATGCTATACATGTAATAACAGAAAACGTCAAAATACCAAGTTTTCATCAGAGATAATAGAATATTATTGACTATGAAGTTATCCCAACAGTGCCTGTATGCTGCATTATTAAAACAACTTCTTTTGCTTAATGACAAAAACAGCTAGTGTGGTTAATTGAAACTTTTTTTGGGGGGTGGCAGTACTTTATCTGAACTCCACCACTTGAGCCACACCACTATGCCTTCTGGCTTTCTTTTCAGATAGGGTCTTACCTTTGTGTGTGTGTGTAAGTATCATACTTTTGTCCAGGTCCTCAGATTACAGTTCACCTACTTCTGCCTCTAAATGTAACTAGGATGGAATTATACTCATGTACCACATGGCTCGTTCCAAATAGTCCTTCTAGCCTTTTATTTGGGATGGCCTTCAACTCTGATCCACCAATCTGTGACTTCTAAGTAGGCACCATTTACGACTTCATTGGACTTCATTTATTTATTTTGTTGGTTGAACACAGGGCCTGGGTGCTTTCCCTGAGCTTCTCTGTGTTCAATGTTGGTGAGCCACAGCACCGCTTCTGGCTTTTTCTATGTATGTGGTACTGAGAAATCGAACCCAGGGCTTCATGCATGCTAGGCAAGCACTCTACCACTAAGCCATATTCCCACCCAGCCCTCCGCTTTGGGCTTTTAGAGTCATAATTATATACCATTTTGGAGGCAGAGAGCAAGTAGTAGGTTTACTTATCAACTTGGGCTTTGTTGATTAATTCTGGAAACTATTTGTCTTTCCTGAGAACAGGTGTCAAGAGGCAGGGAGGGGATTGCTGCTGCTCATGGGTGACAAAATAGAAAAGAAAACTTTGGAGCCCAGAATATCCTTTTTTTTTTTTTGCTTAGCCTCCCACAGCCAGAGTGTCAGGTTTTCCTAATGAAGATATAAAGGGAAGTGGTCTTTATGTGTGTTAGAAAGAAGAACTTTCTTACATAACAAGCTTTAGCAGGTTCTTCTCCAGATCTGCATGGAGGCATGGAGTCTCCTACCATAGCAGCTACTCACCAAGAACAACCAAACGCTGTAATCATGGTGTAATTAGAGAGGCACAAAACTGGTTATCTTGGGAACTCAGGCTCTCCTGCCAAGGCGGAGCTGGCAAATTGCCTGACCTAAACAAAGCCAGGGATGTGTTATATTGGCATGCTGGAGAGATAGAAGGCAGCTGAGGTCAAAGGGACTGTGAGTACTAGTGATTCAAAGAATTTTCAAAGGGACCAGTGAAGAGATAATGGCAATTTACACAGATGGGCCGTAGATAGCTCTTGACCTGGATATGGCCAGGAAGAGCACTGAAGTAAGAGTCAGGACCAGCTTCCAATTTACTTGTGCCAGAAAGCTGCATTGTGTGTTTCCATATAAGCAGCAGCTAAGCCCCAGTGAAGTTCATTCCAGGCTGGTCCCCATCCACCTAAATATTTTTATGCATGTATGTCAGTGTGAGAGCTTGAACTGTGGTCCTTACATCCTTACTTAGCTTTTTTGTTCAAAGCTGGTGCTCTACCATTTTGAACTTCTGATTTTCTCTACTTCTGATTTTCTGGTGGTTTAACTGGTGATAAGAATTTCATAGGCTTTCCTGATCAGACTGATTTTGAACCTTAGACTTAGGTCTCAACCTCCTGAGTAGTTAGGTTTTCACGTGTAAGTCACTGTTGTCCAGCAAATCCATCCACTTAAACTTTGCTAATCTACTTTTCACCCAAGAGACTTGCAGCTCCCACATCCTCCAAAAGGAAAAGCTATTCCAATCCCACCCTCCAATTAGAATTACCTTTATTATACCCTATCTCTAGCACCATTATAGGACTTCCCACAGTTTACCTTTTAGTGGTTTAGCTTCTCTATCTGTTGTTTTCCTCCTTTCATTTTCTGGGTTGTATTTGGAGACAGTGATCACAAATGACTTATCCATTGATTTTTACCCAGTCCTGTGAACACACATATTGCTTAATAAATGCCCATTCGTTTAGCTTGTCTACATGGCCATTTTATGATGCCACTCGATTTCCTTTGTTAGTCTAATATTCCCAACATTTGTAAAGTAATGAGAGTCATCTTGTGCTTGCTCAGCACTGTAAGGATTTCTCCTGGTGCATTTACCCAAGTGGGAGAGGCTAGAGGTTAAGGACATAGACTTTGGAGTCTATGACCATGATTTGCCATCTTAGCTGTTTCTCATTAACTACATGTTCCCAGGCAAGTTGCTTCATCACTTTCAAACACTCAGTTTTTCCGTCTATGACATGGAGCTCATAGTACCTACCTCAGTGAGTTACTGGCAGAATTGAATGGGATAGAGTTGGGGGGTATAACTAAATGGTAGAATGCATACTGAGCAGGTGTGAGGGCTTGGGTTCAATCCCTATCATCAGAAAATAAACCATCAAAATGTGCAAAACACAGTGCTGAACCATAGAAATGCTTCAAAAATGTGCTAGCAATATATCATATCACAGAAAACTTTAAGTGGTGTGGAACAACAGAAGGGGACCAGTCTGCCTTAATTATTAATCACGTGTCTACTATGTATAGAAGCTATTAAAAATAGTTGGCAGGGCCGGGAGCGTGGCTTAGTGGTAAAGTCCTTGCCTAGCATGCACCAAGATCTGGGTTAGATTCTGTGGTACTACATACATAGCAAAAAGATGGACGTGGTGCTGTGGTAATGTGGTAGAGCTCTAGCCTTGAGAAAATCCCAAGGACAGTGCTCAGGCTCATAGTTCAAGCCTCAGGACTGGCAAAAAATATGATTGACATCAATCTTTCAAGTTAAATATTGAACTAAACTGAAATATTTTTGCATTAATTAATTTAAAGGTAATTCAATTTCATTTTAACCAAAATAGTATAGATTCAAGTTAGACTATACTAGGCCCCCAAATTGCTCTTACCCATACCTTTCCATCTAAGTAGGTTAATGAGGTCACCAGACAAGATTTTATTAAAAATCCTCATGACTTGTATTCAGCCCAGCATTGATCTATCCCCATGTAAAGGACCAATCATGTTATATTATTCTGTTAATGTTTTCAGTCTTGGAGCTTACATAAATTAAAAAAAAACACCTCTATGTTCAGCTAGAATTTGAGGCATTAAAAACAAGTTGAGCAATGACAGTCAATGTGGCATTGTTGATATTGGCAGCTAGAAGATTTCCAAATACATTTTACCCTCTTTCTTATGCTTGTTTGAGACAAAGTCTACTTCTGTAGCCCCTGAAGACTTCTAACTCAAGAACCCTCCTGAAAGTGGTGCTGTGGCTCAAGGGGTAGAGGGATAGCTTTGAGCTAAAGAGCTCAGGGACACCTCCCAGGCCCAGAGTTCAAGTCCCACAACTGACAAAACAAAACAAAACACCCTCCTGCCTCAGCCTCCTGAGTGCAGGGATTACAGGTGTATATCACCAGGCCCAGCTAATCTGTCTACTTTTAAAGAGTTCTTTAGTTAAGAACAATTAAATCACTTGAAGAACTATACTTCTTCTGCTTGTCTAGACTTTAACATACACAGTTCAGGGAGAGAGAGCCACATGAACATATGTTTTGGACTTTTAGCCAACACTCCTTCACAGTAAGTGCTGAATGAGTCTATAGATCTGGCACATTCATCTTTAATTGTCTGGACACAACTGTCTAGTTTGTTCAGCCCAGAGTTTGTACCAGTGCTACAACAGTCTCTCGAGTCACTGTGGGCCTATGTCATATTGTATGAATGCTCTGAAGAAAGTACATTTCTGGGCAAAGTTTGTAAGAGTTGGTAAAGATAAGATTATTTAACAGTATGGGAGTTCCTCTCCCCTGCCCCCGCCCCCACACAAAGAAAAGCTCAGTGGTAGAACATTTAAAGAGCATGCACAAAGTCCTGGGTTCAATCTCAATTGTAAAACAAACAGAAACAAACCACCTCCCTCCAGCACAGAGGACTACATGAGCTACTGTTGGAAATCTCTTACCATGACATAGCTTATATTAGATATTCAGCGGTTACTATGAATATTACATTTGTGTGTGTGTGTGTGTGTGTGTGTGTGTGTGTGTGTGCGCGCGCTCATGTATGCACGCACGCACGCACGTACATGCCAGTACTACAGCTTGAACTCAGGGCCTCATGTTTTTGCTTGGGTTTTTCACTCAAGGCTGATGTTCTGCTACTTGAGCTGCAGTTCTACTTCTGGCTTTTAAAGAAAAACAACAACAACAACAAAAACATCTGCCAGAAGACTCACAGACTTTTCTGCAGGGGTGGCTTCGAGCCTTAATCCTCAGATCTTAGCTTCCTGAATAGCTAGGGTTACAGGTGTGAGCCACCAGTGCCTAACATCTGAGGGAAAAGAATGATGAGGCAGGTGGTAAAGCTGCCTGCTGTGACTTCCAGGTCAATTTTAGAAACACTGCCCCTCCATTTACCTGATGCCATGTAGAAGCTGCTTGGGACATAACAATGAATGAGGTTGTCCGGTATGCTGAGTAATAGGCTCTTCAAACTTCCACACCATTTAGATTCCTATTTTTTCCCCTCTAATTTACTGGGAAAATTAAATGTTGTCAGGTGTGCCTTTAATCCCAGTTACTCAGGATCATGGTTGAAAGCCAATGGACAGAAAGGTCTGTGAGACTCTTGTTTTCTAATAAATGATCAAAAAGCTGGACCTGGAGCTTTGGCTCAAGTAGTAGAACTCTAGCCTCGAGCTAAATGAGCTCAAAGATAGAGCCTACATCCTGAGTTCAAGCCCCAGTACTGGCACAAACACACAAAATGTTTAACTACTGAAATTGTTGTTGTTGATGTTATTTTGTGCCAGTTCTGGGGCTTGAACTCTGAGGCTGGGTGCTGTCCCGGAACTTCTTAGGTGAAGTGGACATTTGTAATAGAATGATTATTATTATTTGTGTGTTTCCTAGTTTCCCAGTGTCAGTGTGTTGGAAGTTCAGTTTTCAACATGGTGATGTTAAGAAAAGTGGAGATGTTAAAAGGCCTAGTGGGGGGTAAGCTGAATTACTTCTTTTTGGAGGGTTCTTAAAAAAAAAAAAAGCCTATCCCTTTCCTAGTCACTTTGGTTTCCTCTCATGGCATTATGCCTTGTGATCCTTCTTATCCATTCCCTGACACCAATTGCTCTGGGGGTTGAAAGAACACTATGTAGCAGCTTGTGCCATGTACTTGACCCTCTAAAACTGTGAGGTAAGCAAGCCCCTTTTCATCTCAAGCATAGTTTCAGGCACTTTGTTATAATAATAAAAATAATATATAATAATAAAAATGTTGTTTGTGTGCATATATGGTTTTAATACTCAGTGCCCTTTATCCCCTGATGAGAATAGATAGAAAAGAAAACTCATAATCCAAGTGTTGAAGGTAAAAAGTTAGGGGAAAGTTTTACTGAATTGTACACATCCATGTAAATTTTTACCATTGTTTATATTTATTGAACATACTCAACAATTTGTAATAGTGTTGTGAACATTATTAGTAATTGATCAGCTTATTCCAGACCAAATTTTGACTATAATCCAGAAAACTAGCAGCTTTAAAAATGACCTATGACAAGGCACTTTTGTATATTTCTCTTTTCTCATTCCAGCCATGAGTACTAGTCCCAAGGCCAGATGTGTGGCCAGATGTCCCTCCTTCCCCAGTGTACTCGGGCTACTTCTCTTACAATGGGGAGTATGTGATGGAGCATGAGGGAGCATGTCTCCTGAACAATGGAACAGTTGGTTCTATCAATGTCTTCCCCCTTTTGTTTCTCATCTGATTTCCAGGTTTCAAGTTTGGCATAAAAATAGGTTTATAGCAACAATAGGTGATGAGACTCTTGCCTAGACTCCATCTTGGTGGGTGGATCCACCAAAGGAACAGTGTGGGTTGGAAAGATAAAAGTCACAAAGAATACAACATGTCCCTCTCCCACTTTATGTCCATGTACTCAATTGTTTATTTAAAGAAATAAAAGGAGAATAAATGCAATTTAGGTAAGACAGCATTTGTGAAAATGGTAAAGTGAAGAAAGATGTTGACTCAGTAAGAGCAGTTAAAGGAGCACAATAAAAAGATGCAAGTAAGTGTTCATGGCCAATGTCCCTTTGGGGACATTGTGAGCTGGAATGGTTACAGCTGACCAGTGCACGTCAGGAGAGGCCATTTGGCCAGGACCATGTTCCCTGGGTCTGAGGCCCTCAGGGCAGGACCAAGAGCCAATGTGCTACCAGACACAGGATCTCTGTATCTTCATCTACAGGAATGGACTACAGGGTTGTGGATTTCTATTCTCACTACAACCTGGCTTCACTTCCAGATCTACTGCCCTTTCCCATTGCTCAAAGAAACCTTCCCCCCTTTTTTCCATCTCAGGGCGGTTTCTACAAATATTTTCTCTTCCAGGAAGAATCCCCTTAGGGCTTCTTGTGGTTGGCATTTTTTTTTAATCATTGGCATGTCAATTCAGTTAACTGCTAAGTAAGGTCTTTCCAGATCCTTCTATTTAAAGTGCTTCCTCCATGTCATTCAAAAACAATATTATTTTCTCATTCTACTTCTCTATTCTAGGCTTGTGTTGTTTCTTTCTTCCCATTAAAATCTAAGCTTCGTCTCAAAAGAGGGCACATCGGGGCCGGGATTGGCCTAGTGGTAGAGTGCTTGCCTAGCGTGCACGAAGACCCAGGTTCAATTCCTTGGTATCACATACTTAGAAAAAGCCCGAAGTGGTGCTGAAGCACAAGTGGTAGAGCTCTAGCCTTGAGAAAAATCCAAGGACAGGCCCTGAGCTTAAGCCCAGGACTGGAAAAAAAAAAAAAAAAAGAGGGCATATCTACATTGCTTGAGGCTTTGTTCAGATCATCTCATTCTACAAGGCTCTGCAGACTTCCTTTCCTAAGAGAATAAATTGTAAACATGTGAGGATTTGTGATCACACAATTTTTGTCACAAATACTCAGCTCTGCTATTGTCAGATCAAGGCAGCCGTGGACAATAAGTAAAGGTATTAGCAAGGCTATGTTCTATAATAAAACTTCATTTACAAAAACCAGGCAACTGGATGGTTTGTCCTGAAGCTGCAGTTAAACAACCCATGCTCTAGGCTGTATGACTCAGTATAGTAGTTCTGAATGAATGACTAAACATGTCTTTTTTTTTTATTCCCTTGGTCAGTCCTGGGGTTTGAACTCAGGGCCAGGATACTGTTCCTAAGCTTTTTTTTTTTTTTTCTCAAGGCTATTGCTCTACCATTTGAGTCAAATCTTCACTTCTGGCTTTTCTAGTAGTTCACTGGAGATCAGAGTCTCACTGATTATCTTGCTGGCTTCAAAACTGCAATCTTCAGATGTTAGCTTCCTGACTAGCTAGGATTATATATGTGAGTGAGTCACTGACATCTTGCATCAATCATTTTTTTTCTAAACCTGGATTGACATGGGTTATAATTGTCTACTTGCCAGTTCATTTCAACCTAATGAGCACTATGTTCATATATTACTATGTCATAAATTCAGTTTCCTGACACTATCAAGTAAAAGATATGATAAATTTGTGTTAGTGTCCCTCCTTTTAAGTCAAACTTGCTAGAAAGGATTCTACCATCTGAGTCATACTTCTTGCCCTTTGTGCTTTATTTTTGCCAGTCTTGGGGCTATTTATTTTTGCCAGTCTCAGGGCTTGAACTCAGGGCCTGGGCGCTGTCTCTGAGCTTCTTTTCCTCAAGGTTAACACTACCACTTGGGCCACAGCGTCACTTCCAGCCTTTCCTGTGTATGTGGTACTGAGGAATTGAACCCAGGGCTTCATGCATGTTAGACAAGCACTCTACCACTAAGCCACATTCCCAGCCCTTGTTTTACTTATTTTGCAGATAGCACTTTTTGCCTTGGACCTCCTGTCTGTACTTCTTACAGCTGGGATTACCTAATGCCCTACCATGCCCTGTTTTGTTGAGATGGAGTCTAACAAGCTAGCTTCAATTCTTGATTCTCCCAATCTCTGTCTCCCAAGTAACATGGGGATTGCAGGTGTGACCCACCACACCCAGCTATTAGTTTTTATTTCCAAATTCAGCTGCGGAATTTAACACAAAGCAGAGTGTAGGTCTAAGTAATTATGTTACAGTAATTATGAAATGCAAGGCTGGAATCCATACTCAATCTGCTACTTTCCAAACGTGTCCCTAGCAGGTCTTTCCTATGCCTGGTGGCAATTTGGAGTGTAAGTTTCAGGTACCATTGTACACGGTTGGGCGTGTACAGCATTCTCAACTCTGGTACACAGGTTCACCTCTAGGTGCATTTCAAGTTAAACATGTCAGCCTCATTTAAAAAATGCACATTCTTTTCCCTCCTCTACCCCCCCCCCACACATTCTTTCTTTCTGGGCTTGGGGCTTGAACTCTGGGCCTGGGCTCTGCCTCTGAGCTTCTTGCTCAATGCTAACGCTCTAGCACTCTATCCCTTGAGCCACCGTGCCAATTCGGAATGTTTTTTATTTTTTTTCTGAGTACTTTATTGGATTTCAGAGTCTCGCGGACTATTTTAGCCGGCTGACTTCGAACTGTGATCCTCAGATCTCTGCCACCTGAGTAGCTAGGATTATAGATAGGTGTGAGCCACCTGGGCCCGGCTAACAGGCACACCATTCTTAAGGTTGAAAAATTAAAAATAAAAAAAGGTCATAAACGAGGTCTCTCATCCCCGCCCACCAGCCACCACCAAACGCCTAGGGCTTCAGATCCCATGTATTTGCGTACACAAGACGTGTTGAATACATGACCAAAGGCACCCACTCAAAGTCCTGGACAGGATTCTCAGGGAGACGTGTCCTCCTCAACACCGTTCTTGGTACCAAGGCACCCGCATCCCTTAAACCTGCGCCATCAGGACCCACCCCAGCCCTCCACGGCTTCCTCCCAAGGGCGGGCTCGCAGCATCACTTGTTGGGCTTGCATGGGAAAAGGGCGCCCGCTGGGCCTGCAAATCGCCGCCGGGCCTGCAGGGGGCGCCGCGTGCGTGCGGCCCAGGCCGGGTGCGCGCGGAGGCGTGGGGGGGGCCCCGAGGAGGGGTGGACCGGGCGGGATGTGGGGGTGTTATGGTCTCGTTTCATCCGTCCTCCCGGTCCTCGCGCGGAGCGGCGAGCCGCGAGACCTCCGACCTCGAGCGCGGACGGGGAGGGGCGTGGCGGGAGAAACGGCCCGGAGCGCGAGCGCGAGCGCGGGGGGGGGGGGGGGGCGCGGGGGCGGGGGCGGCGCGGGCGGCGTGCGCGCGCAGCCGTGGGAGGGGCGGGGTGATTAGAGCGGGCGCGGCGCGGCGCGGGCAGAGGGACGCCGGCTACCCTGGACAGCGCATCGCCGCTCGCGCGGGCCATGGTGAGTGCGGGCCGCGCGCCGCTCCGTTTTCCTCTCTCACCCAAGCGAGAAACCGGCCCGGCCCCGGGGGGCACCACCGCTTTGCGGGTTCGACCGCTAGAATCCGCCCGCTTCGGTGGGACGCGGCGGGGTCCGCGCGGGCTCGGGGCGAGGGCGGTGGGCGTTCGGGGGAGAGGGAGCCCCGCAGTCGGCCCGGACCCGAGGCGCCGGTCCGCGTCTTTCCTCAGGGCTGCACGCTGCGGTCGTCCGAACGTGGGGGGGTCGGGACGCAGCCCCCCTTCTTCCCGCCGCTTTCCCCCCCCTTCCGGTCGCCCACCCTCGACGCCGCCCTCGGTCTCCGCTGCCGACCCCCCCGGGACGCCGAGCGCGTTTCCCGCGCGCGGAGCGGACTCGGCCTCCGCCGAAGGGGTCGGGAGCCCTAACGGCCGAATTCTTGAGCGGGGGATGGGGGTGGGTTATGTCTCCCCCACCCCACCGGCTGCTCGGGTCTCGGACAGCCCAGGCTGTGGGGTCCCCTCAGCCTGGCCGCCGCCGGCCGTGAACGCCCGCGAGCGCCGAGTGCCCGCGCCCTGGCGCTGCCGTTACAAAGGAGACGGCGTGGGAAAAAAACGTGCGGGCGCGCCGGGGGGGGGGGAGGAGGCGAACCGGGGGGGAGAGGGGGGGGCTCCCCGGGGTTCGCCCGGACCCCGCCAAGCCCGTGTCCCCTCCTCGCCTCTCCCTGCCTTTGCACCTGGTCCCGCGAGCCTCGGGGGGGGGGGTGGTCTGCCCACGCGGGCGCCCCCCCCACGTCCCCTCCTCTTCACCGGATGGCGCCCGTGAAGCCGTGTCGGATCCAGTTGAGAGCTCAGGAACGTCTCGATGCCTGCAGCCTTTCCCCTCCTGGTGGGTTGCGGTTTGCTTCCCAGGCCCCCTGGGTTTTGGGGCATGCCATCTATGTTGGCATGGCGGCGGGACAGCGACTCTGGTGTTCGTCGTAATAACCCACCCCAGGGCCCAGCACACAAGTTGTGCCTCGGGATCCATTATTTCTTCTAGGAGCCCAGTGCCACCCCAGGACTTGGCAAAGGAAGCCACCGGTGGGAAGCAAAAATCGCCCGTGGTGATGCGGAACTGGCTTCAGACCTTTCATTCACAGCGTTCGTGAAGGCGAAAGCTTAGGTGGTGGATGGGAGGAGTTCGACTTGGCGAGAAGGAAAAGTCTAGTGACCCTGATGCTTTGTCACCCCGTGTCCTTGGCACTTTCGGACTTTAGGGCTATCTGGCTCTCTCCTTGGGCTCAGAACCTGTAGGTAGGAAATTTAGCAAGTGAAGGAACACGGGATGGAAAAGGTGCTGAGAATTCATTTAGGAGCCCAAATCAGGGCGAGTTCTTAATAAGCTTTACTCTAGTAAATCGTGATACTTCTTTTGTTAAACATGTTTTTGTTTTTGCTTTTTTGGTTAGTCGTGGGACTTGAACTCTGGGCCTGGGCACTGTCCTTGAGATCTTAAGCTCAAGGTTACCACTCTGCTCCTTGAGCCACAGTGCCACTTCTGTCTTTTCTGATGGTTAATTGGAGATAAGAGTCTCATGGACTTTAGGTGCCCTGACTGGCTTTGAACCTCGATGCTCAGGTCTCAGCCTCGTGAGTAACAAGGATTACAGGCATGGGCCACCACTCCCGGGAGGCTTGTTAACCATTTCTTAAGTGAATCCATATTATAAACACTTTTAAGAAACATAGTAAAGGGGAGAAAGGAGTGGAGTTAAACTCAAATGAGTGGTTTAGATCATGTTGCATAGGATCTACTGTTCCTGAAGTCTTTGCTAATTATTTAGTTCCAAAATAGTTTTCTTCAGACTTCGTTTTTGCTTTTCTATTTCCATAGGGCAAATTAATGGAGCTGGTTTGTTAACAGTTTAAGGAAGTATGTTTATTATAATTAGAGACAAGGTGCTTAAAAATTTAATGAGTGAATTTTTAAAGTTTGGAATTATCATTGTGACTATATAGTTAAATGATAATGTAATAACCATCTTGTCCATACTGGTAGAGACTAAAGATAACATTGAAAAGTTAGCCTTTGAAGTGAAAACCAACTAGCAAACACTTTCTTGGCAGTACTAAGGCTTAAAGTTAGAGTCTTGTGCTTGTTAGGCAGGCCCTCTGCCACTTGATACACATCCAGCCCTATGCTTATTTATTGAATAGGGTTTCCTTTTTTTTTTTTCTTTTTTTGCCTGGGCCAATGTGATTCTACTACAATTCCTATGTACCTAGCATGATAAGATCATACCATTGTGCCCACATTTCCTTTTGTTGTTTGAGATAGGGTCTTAGAAGTGGAGATGTGACCTGAGTGGTAGAGGGCCAGCCTTGAGCTTTAAGCCAAGGGAGAGTGTGAAGCCCTGAGTTCAAGCTCTGGTAAGATTGGAATCTCATAATTTTTGTCCAGCCAAAACTTTGATTTTGCCAATTTCAGCCTCCCAAGTAGATTGAATTTTAAGTGTGAGCCACTGGGCCCAATTTTAAAAATATTAATATTTGTAGGAAATTTCACTAAGATTAGGGCAAAAATAGCAACTTCTGTTTCTTGAATATGTGGCAGTTTTAAAGAGTAAAAAGTTGCTCTCTTAAACATCTTATCTTTTAGTTTTGCTATATAGCCTAACTTGGTCTTGAACTTTTGCTGTGTCGTCTAGCAGCCTAGAATTTTCAGTCCTGTGTCTGCTGCCCAAGAACTGGGAGTACAGGTGTATACTCTTATACTCAGCCTATCAATTTGATTTTTAAATACCCATCTGGATAAGCTAATTTATTGGTTCCTCAATAAAAGGTTGCTATGTAATCAAACATTTCCTTTAAAACATTTTACTCAGTTTAGGAGGCCCAGGTGTTTTCATAATATGAAAAGCTTGTAAATTTGGTAAGTGGATCTACATCATATACTTAATGCAGAACACAGGATTGTACGATGATCATCTCTACTGAACAGTTAGATGTGCCATTGAATTTGGATGTTGGAGAGTTTTAGAAGTACTTGCTAGTAAAGAGGAAAGGTGCAGTGGAGTGTTTAACCTAACTTGGTGAAAATACCTCAACAGCAGTTCATTATAACTCCAAAGTTACACATTTGCATTCCTCTGAGTGATGTGGACATTACTGGCATTCAGAAACTCTTAACAATGAACCATTGTCATGAATTGTTAGTATAAATGTAGCAGTTTTAAACCAACAGCTGATAATTTGAGAGCATAACTTGTTCTGATCTGAGCTTGAATCTCAACACAGACACTGGACTGTGTGACCTTGGGCCTCAGGATTTTTCTACTGTTAAAATTACTCTTGGGGGGCCGGGAGTTTGGCCTAGTGGTAAAGGCTCACCTAGCATGTACAAAGCCATAGGTTTGATTCCTTGGTAGCACATACACAGAAAAAGCCGGAAGTGGCACTGTGGTTCAAGTGGTGGAGCTCTAGCCTTGAACAAAAAGTGTCCAAGGGCAGTGCCCATACCCAGAGTTCAAGCTCCACTACAAACAACAAAAACAATTATTCTTGGCTAGGAGTTTGGCCTAGTACTACAGACAAAAAAAAAATTACTTTTGGCTGGGATTTTGGCCTAGTAGTAGAGTGCTTGCCTAGCATGCATAAAGACCTGGGTTCAATTCCTCAGTACAGCATATATAGAAAATCCAGAAGTGGTGCTGTGGCTCAAGTGGTAGAGTGCTAGCCTTGAGGAAAGCCCAAGGCCAGTACTGGCAAAAAAAAGAAACTCTTGAAGGTTGTGGGGAGCAATAACAAAGCTGAAAGCTGATGTACTTTGTGTTTCTAGTATGGTGCTTAGAGTGCCAGCAGATGTTATCTATTAAAACAGGGTACTCTTTTCCTATATCTCTGATTCACCTCAAACTTGTCTATTCCTATGGGATCTTAGTACATGTCATCAGTGTCTAACAGAAACATGCACCACATTTGTAATTTTGATACTAGTCACCCTAAAAAATGGAGACAAATGAAAGTTTAGTATTTTTTTACTCCATGCAAACATTTCAGTATATAATCAATAAAATTTTAAGATATTTTGTATTTTTAATAAAAATTTGGTATAAATGTTGATAGCACATCTCAGTTCCAGCTGATCACAGTTCAGTAGCTGAGGTATGTGAGTTAGAGGCTACTGTATTGAACAGAGGAGCCCTTGATAACACATATCTTCCAAATTTCCCTCTTATCTACTTAGTCCCTTTCCACTGTGAGAACATCACTGCCACCTAAACCCAGTACTACACAAAGCAAGCTACTCATCTTTCACATACTGCACTCTGCTCCTTGTGGCTGCTGGTAATTCCACCAGCTCTTCAGCTATGGTGTCTGAAATCTGATTCTCAGTCTCCTTTTTTTTCTTTTATTCATATTATTTGATATTCTCATTTTTGTTGGAAAATATTTCCAGTCTTCCGTCATCAGCCCCCTTTCTGCCATTTTGCCATTTCCACAGGTTTGTACTTCTGTCTCTTAAAAAATGTACTTCTTTGTCTCAATCACTAGTCTCCATCTTCTCTCTGTTCTTTTCACATCCCTTTTCCATGTTATATCCTAAATGTTTTCTGTTTTATAGCTTTGCCTATGCTTAACAGCAAAGGATAATTAATAGTAATCTGGTATTAAAAGGATCTACCTAAGCAGAGAATGAAGAAGAAAAAAGCCTTAGAAAAAGTGAAGTTCTCTGAAGCATCTCTCCTTTCTGAGAGGCATCAGTGAACTGGTAATAGAAATAACAGTAAAAGGCCCCCATCACTCAGAGATGCCACCTTCAGTGAGCACCCTTTGGTGCTCCCTAAGAAATGAGCATGTTCCTTGGTGCATGATGAAGCAAGGGACTGAACCATGAGGCAGAAAACTAGGTTCTATTCTTGGCTGTGTTTTCTGTTTTATATTTCCCCCTCCTCCTTCTCCTCTCTTCCTTCTTCTGTTGTAGGGCTTGAACTCAGGGCCTAGACAGCTTTTCTGCTCAAGGCTAGTGCTCTACTGCTTTGAGCCACATTCCACTTCTGTTTTTTTGGTAGTTAATTGAAGATAAGAGTCTCATGGGGACTTTTCAGCCCAGGTTGGCTTTGAATTCTGATCCTCAGACCTCAGCCTTCTTAGTAGCTAGGATTACAAGTGTGAGCCACCAGCTTCTGGCTCCCAGTTCTATTTCTTTGGTATTCTGAGATACTACATACTTTGCCTTCTGAAACAGGATATTATCATCTTTTACTTACGAGTATTTTGTTAAGATCAAATGGGTGGGGGGGACTGGAAATGTGGCTTAATGGTAGAGTGCTTGCCTTGTGTGCATGAAGCCATGTGGGTTTGATTCCTCAGTACCATGTAAACAAATAGCTAGAAGTGGCAGTGTGGTTCATGTGTACAGCACTGGCCTTAAGCAAAAGAAGCTCAGGGACAGTGCCTTGGCCCTGAGTTCAGGACTGGCATTTAAAAAAAAAAAGATAAAATGGAGCCTCAAACCTTTACAGTGGATTTTCCTTTAGTCACATGGGTCTTCCTTGGAGAGCTCTACACCAGAAAGATTTTCATAGATCATCCTAAGCACCACTGATTCTTACTCTGCTTGCTTTTCCCCTCAGCACATATAACCTAACAGTTCGCTCATTTATATACCCTTAAGTTTTTCCAGTCCTGTTCTTGTTTTCATTTTATCTGACTTTGTGAAGACTTTGGTTTGTGTCTGTGTCTCAAACAACTAGGATGATTCCTGACATGCAACAGGTGCTAGCAGTTGCTTGTGGAAAACGTGGATGCTAATACTCCTGATTGCCATTGTGCTGTTACTTGTCCTCTCATTCCATTTGTCATTCATGAGTACATTGAGAAACAAACATCTGTTTTGCAGAAATAAAATATTCTTCCTTCAAATAGCTCTTAGATATGCTTCTCTGATGTAGCTACTTTGTCAGTGCACCTGCATGCAGGTGTCTTTTTAGAAAGTGGTAATGTGTATGCTTACAGCTATATGAGTTCTTATTGAAATTAAAGCTAAGACTCATGAATTTGCTGAATAATTTATTTTTATTTTTACATATTTTTAAAAAATTTACATAAATTAGCACATTTTTTTGTATCTGATAGAGCTTAAATATAATAAGTAACTCAGTTCACATCTTTTTTTATTTTTTGCTAGTCCAGGGCTTGAGCTCAGGGTCTGAGCACTGTCCTTAGACTTTCTCAAGGCTAGAGCTCTACCACTTCCTCAGCACCACTTCCGGCTTTTTCTGTATTGAACCCAGGTCTTCATGCATGCTACGCAAGCACTCTACCACTAGGCCAACCTCCCAGCTCCTAGACTTCTATGTAGTTTCTCCTCCATGAGTTATAAGGATAGGTAGGTGTGTGTGTGTGTGTGTGTGGAGTGTCCTTTATCTGAAATGTTTGGGACCAGAAATACCTTAGGTTTTAGATTGGATTTAAAAGTTTTAGAATATTTATGTGCTTGCGCACACACACACACACACACACACACACACACACACAAATACAGATACATACACAAATAGTTGCTGGGTGTGTGTTTGTTTGTTTTCCTGGGCTAGGCCTTGTTGCTGTCTCTGAGCATTTGTACCCAAGGCTGGAGCTCCCCCACTTGAGACACAGCTCCACTTATTAGAGATTAGAGTCCTCTCAGTTTTATCTACCTGGGTTGCTTTGAACCATGATCCTCAGATCTCTGCCTTCTGAGTAGTACAGACATGAGCCATAAGTGCTTAGCAATTATCACTATTTTGATGAAAAAAACTGCAATACTAAGATAAAATGGCAGTAAATTTGCAATACATTTTTTATTCATAGTGGGTTTATTGTTTGATTTAAATACTCAAAGAAATTGACCTTTTCTTGTACCTAAGTAGAATTTGGGATCTTTGAGGTTTAATAGGTGTGAGGACTGCTAAGAAAACCCAATTTCTTTGGCTGATATAACACAGAGAGGAATTAAAAATTAGTGTCTTTAAAGAAGAATATATCTATAATACAAATATTCTGTTTTTGTGGGTAGTTTTTGTTTATTTGAAGGGGTCTCACTCTGGAGTCCAGATGGGTCTTGAACTTTAGTCCCAAGTGCTAGAGTTAGAGGTGTTCTTCCCCCTCCCCCCTCTCTTTTTTGCCAGTTCTGAAGCCTAAACTTGGACCTGTTCTGGAAGCTTTCCTTAAATCACTTCAGGAAAGACATTGTTTGGTAGACTTTTTTTTGTATCTTTTGGAAATTGGATGCCATTGCTGTTTTAGTGTTAGTGGTAAAATTATGCTTTGGGTTGTCAGAAGAATACTCAGCTGCACTTTCCTTTCCGGCCACCTAGTCAAAATTTTGAGGACTTTCCAGAAGTTAGCCATTGGTATTCTTCTCTAACAAAAAAAGATTACTTCCTTTGGCTTTCTCTGCCTTCAGACTCTTAAAAAGAAATGACATACCCACAAATTGTTTTGAGATTTACTGTCTGAAATCTGTTTCAAATTCACAAGCATAAAGCAAGCAAGTTAAAACTTTCACTGGTTTTGGTAAGTCATGTTTCTCAGTTAAACAATAGCATGGTTATGATATAAAACCCATAAAAATTGTGCTACTGTTGCTAAAATGCTGTCAAATTAGTTCTGAAAATGAGGGTTGCTATCTCATAAGTTGTTTAAGTTTTTTTAACTTTATAAAGTAAGTTGGAGCTGGTTGTAGTGGCTCATACCTGTAATCCTAGCTACTCAGGATGCTAAGATCTGAAGATCACCGTTCAAAGGTAGCCTGGGCACTAAAGACTGTGAGACTCTTATCTCCAGTTAACCACTAGAAAACCAGAAGTGGTACTGTGGCTCAAAGGGTAGTGCAGTAGCCTTGTGCTGAAGAGCCCAGGCCAAGTTCAAGTCCCACAACCGACAAAAAAAAATGTGACAAAATGTAAGTTGAAAACATCCTCATATTAATACATTACTTAAAAGAACACAGTGTTACACTGTTGTATACTATTAGTAATTTGAATGTTTTTCCTTTGAAAAAAAGAAATATGCTCTCCCTATTGAATATCTGTCTAGTGCTGGTTCTAGGGTTTGAACGTAGTCACTTTGAGCCATGCCTTCAGTCTAATTTGACTGGCTACTTGTAGATATGAGTCTGGGCTGATTTTTTTATGACTTATGTCTTATTTTTCTCTTAATATTAGCATGTATCAATTACACAAGATGATATTTCAATACAAGCATATAGTGTACTTTGATCAGTCACCCCTTACTCTTCTTATTTCCCCTCTTTAATGAATGTTAAAAACATTTATTATTCTAATTTTGTACATATATATGAAGTATTTTGATCATATTCTCTTATCCTCATCTTTTCTACATACACATTTACTGTCTCCCAAACCTAAACATGTCTGGGCTGATTTTGAACCTTGATCGTTAGATTACAGCCATTGGTGAGTCACTGATAGAAGTCTGAGTACCTTATGGCTTAAGCTTGGTCTCTTGGACACATATAAATACATTGCCTGAAAATTTGTGTGTTACCCACAGAAACTTAAATCATAGTAATCTTTATAATCCTAACTTTTAAAACTGTAGCCAAATTAGAGGTGTTTTTAAATATCTTGATTACATTTTAAATCTATATATCTTTATGAAAATAGATTTTTCACCATTTTTTTCTGAATAAAAGTGTAAAATTGTGGTTCTTTGAATTTTGGTTCCTCCTCACTATATGAGTTCTGTCAGAGTAAATAGTGGGGAGAAAAGGAAATAAAAACTAGCTCAATATGATGTAAAAATCAATGTTAATAAATTCTTTAAATTAAAAGAACTAGTTCAGATATACTTGTTTTTAAAACCCTTTTGCCTATTAAGTATTTCTTAAAGATACAGTCATGTAGTAAAATAAATGTTTTTTTGAAATTTTTATGGATTTCATGAATAGCTTCAGGAAATTCCAGGAGTCCCACATCGTCAGATTAAATCTTAGCTATTCGTTCAAACACATCAAATTTGGCTATGTAGAGCTTCTTAACAGTGTTTAAACTAATCCTTAACTCCTGAAAATTTACCCTACAGGAAATATATTAACGTTTTTTCTCCTTTCCCACTGAATCAATATTTCAATTATTAAAATCCTAAATGTAGCAATAATTGGATTTTGTAGGTACTGGAAATGAGGAAAGAGAATGTTTGTGTGCATATGTCTTTTACTTTTTGACAATGCAACTTTATTTAGACTTGTCCATTTTCACAATGTTGGTTGATTCCACACAGGAAATATATCTGTTGATGGCTCTAGCCATCAATACATGGAGCACCAGAGACCCCAAGAGTTCTGTCCTTGCTCTTCCTCTTGCTCTCTTTATTTTCTATCACTTTAGACATAGTGAAAATTGATTAGACATTTAATTGTATCAGAGACAACAAAGTAAGTGGAGAGTAGAAGACTTAGCATGATCTAGGAGGGACAATTTTTAAAAAAGCTAAAATTAGATGGGGAGGTAGATTGATATATTGGGGGCACAGAATACATCTGCAGCAAAGTTATCTCACAGGAGACTGGTGGAAGATAAAGTTAGCAGTATGCTTTCAGCCAAACAGAACCAATAGTCTGGTTGTCTGGTCAAAGTTCTTAATGCCTTCCAACGTTATTTCCTATTCAGCAAAATGATTTTGTGTTTTATGGTTTGATTCTCCTATCGGCTCCTTCAAAAGTAAAATGAATTTAATTACACCTTCACTTGTCATCAACTTGAGAGGAGCATTCTTTCACTTCCCTAATGATGGCACAGACATCGATGTGCATGTTTGTCTGATATATCAGCTTTCAGAAACACTTGGAAAGCACTTCTGTTGAATGTCGGCTTCTTGTTTATTAATAATCTGTCCACCAGTAGCACTAGTGTGAAGATGAGAGCAGCAACACAGTGAAATTTACATACAGTAGCCGTTTGACATAGTAAAGTTTCCTAAAATACGTTGCAATTTGTGTGTGTGTGTGTGTGTGTGTGTGTGTGTGTGTGTGTGTGTGCCTAAATGTGTATGACACTTGTGCAGGTCCTGGGGCTAGAACTCAGGGCCTGGGCACTGTCCCTGAACTTTTTTTGTGCAAGGTTTGCATTCTGCCCTTTAAGCTACAGTTCCACTTCTGAATTTTTGATGGTTAATTGGATCTAGAGTCTCACTGGTTCTAAAGAGGCTAGAGGAGAATTTAAAGTATTTCTAGCGATCTTTAATTGCTTACAGCTATTTTCAAACTTATTTTTCAGTTGATAATGTTTTCTTAGAATTTATTAATTTGTATTTTTGTTTTTAGTTTTTATTAAGGAGTTACAAAGTAAATAAAAATACTTTGTACTTTTATTTTGGTGTCCACTACTGGAGCATGAACTCAGGACCTCCTGCTCCTGCTTGGCTTTTCCATTCAAACAATACCTCCACTTCTAGCTTTGTGCTGGTTAATTGGAGATAAGAGTTTCACAGACTTCTGCTCAAGTTGGCTTGGAACTGCAATTCTTAGATCTCAGTATGTAGCTAGGAGTACAGGAGTGAGCCACCAGTGTACGGCCTAGAATTCATTTATTTGACAAACGTTTTTTCACATGCTTGATGTAGTTATTGGTGCTTAGAGTGTATCAGTGAAGAAAATAGACAGCGACATATGCTTGTACTATAAAGGAAGAGGAATCAGACAGGAAATGCCATAAGAAATAACTGTTATTGTATAGCATGCTAGAACGTAAGTGAGTGGGATTGGGCATAATGTGGAGGAAAGCAAGATTTAAAGATGTTATCAGAATTCCTTGCTAATGACAGAGAAATCTCATAGGATTATCCATTGTTAGAGAAAGCCTAAAAAGGACAGTTTTCAAATTTCTTGTTTTGATTTTTTGGAGTGATATATTGAGAATTGAATTCAGAGCCTTATGCTTGCATAGCAAGTACTCTGCCCCTGGAGCTATCCCCTGACCTTTTTGCATTTAGTTTGTTTTTCAGATTGTCTCCTGTATTTGCTTGGGTGTACCTTGGACCTTGATCTTATTACTTTTTGCCTCCTGAGAAGCTGGGGTTAAAGACATGTAACACCATGCTTGGTTTATTTTCAAAACTTAAGTAATGTTACTTTTTAACCTTTTTATTTGATGGGATGTTTGCATATGGATATTTTTGTGCAAAAATTTTCTTTATAGTAATAAAATAGGTAAATTCTATGTTGAGGAATGCAGAATCAAGTTTGTATATGAGGCAGTGAAAAATATATTGTTATGTTTACATGGAGATGTATATATATATATATTTATATATTTAATTATGGATTTCCTGTCTTTGGCAGTGTTTTCTTGGTTCAACAAATTAGTTACTTTGGTTCAGTCATATGAACCATCACAGACTATAGATTTAGGAAAATGAAGTAAAAATAATAAACCATCACAACAAAGCATAAATGTCATTTTAGCCATTTGGAATATCCAGTATTTTACTGAAGTTTAAAAACAAAATGAAGCCAGGCACGGTGGCTCATGCCTGTAATTTTAGCTACTCAGGAGGCTGAGATCTGAGGATTACAATTCAAAGCTATCCTGGACACTAAAGTCCGTGAGATTCTTACCTGCAGTTAACCACTAGAAAACTGGAAGTGGTAGGGTTGTTCAAGGGGTAGGGCAGTAACCTTGAGCTGAAGAGCTCAGGGACAATGCCCAGGGGTAGGCGGTTAGCCTTGGACTGAAGAGCTCAAGGACAGTGCCCAGGCCCAGACAGAGTTCAAGCCCCACGACTGACCAAAAAAAAAAAAAAAAGAAAAGAAAAGAAAAGAAGGTTTACACAGAGGAATCTTGCTGGTATTCTTCTTTTCCAAGAAATTAACCTGAAAAATTTACCCATGGGTTTGCAATTCCTTTCTTGAAGAAAGTGGCTAGCAATTCCTTTCTTGAAGAAAGTGGCTACGTAGCAGAGGTATTGTGAAGACTACATATTTTGTAATCATTTGAGGGATATTAGATTATTATTTGTTCATTGTGAAGATAATGTATCTGCAATTCAATTATGTATTTTACCCATAAGAAAAACAACTTAAGAATTTAACATTATAAGAGCCTTCTCCCAATCTCTTCAACTTTTTAATTTTAAGAAAATATTATTCAAGTTTCTTAAAAAGATGTGGAAACTGAAATTTTATATATGACCTTTACTTTGTAAGGAATGAAATGGACAAATATCATAAACATCTCTCCATACAGATAACAGAACTGACATATAGAAAAATAACTTCAGAACATCTGTGGCCAGCTGAAAGTCACAGCCCAGGTCTTTGACTTCAAGTACATTGGAATTTATACCTTTAGTTTTGCCACCGAAAAGTAGAAAGTTCTGGACAGACAACTAGGTCAGTGAGGCCAAGGGAGCAATTCTGGTGGAAGTGTAGAACTTTGCTTTGAGACAGGTGGAATTGCAGGTGGCATAGAAACATTGCTTAAGGAGGTCCTTTCATTTAGCGTCATACTATATGGCCTTATGTATCTAGGTTTTGTTCTATTGTAAATCTCTGCTAGGAGAGCCCAAGGTTTCTAACTGATTATGACAAATGAGGGAAACCATTGAGCCTACGTTCCTTTGAGCCTGGCTTGCTTCACTTAATATGGTTTTTTTCTAAGTCTTTCCATTTCCTTACAAATGGGGCAATGTTGTTCTTTCTGACAGCAGCATAGAATTCCATTTTGTATAAATACCACATCTTGTTGATCCACTCATCAACTGAGGGGCATCTGGGTTGGATCCCTATCTTCACTATGGTAAATAGTGCTACAGTGAACATCGTTGTGCTAGTGGATTTAGTATGTCCTTGTTTCTGGACCATTGGGTAAATGCCAAGTAGTGGAATTGCTGGGTCACTGGGGAGCTCTATGTTTAGTCTTTTGAGGAACTGCCATACAGCTTTCCATAGTGGTTGAATGAGTTTACACTCCCACCAACAGTGTAGTAGTGATCCCTCCTGGCCACATCCCCTCTAGCACCTGTTGTTATTAGATTTCTTGATCATGCATTCTAACCAGAGTGAGGTGGAATCTTAGAAACAAAAGCCATATAATGGGTGATTGTTGACCTTAATGTACTATGTTATCTCTTATCTCTTTTGCTATTCCTTGGTTATCTCATATTGTTACAATATTTCACCTTGTTATCTGATATATTGTATATATGCTTATTTGGTTATTTGAAATTGGATAGGGAAGGGGGAAAACAAGATGAGGGGTGGGGGTAGGGGGAGGGAAATGGGGACCAAAACATGAGAAAGGGTATCAATGTTTGTGAGTAATGCACCTTCTATCTGGTGAATATAATGTAACCCTTCTATTACAGTTACAATAAAAATATATGGAAAAAGAGGGGTGGGGTGGGGGGGAGGGAAATGGGGACCAAGACATGTGAAAGGGTATCAATGTATGTGAATTAATGCACCTTCTATCTGGCAAATATCATGTAACCCTTCTATTAATTACAATAAAAATATATGGAAAAAACATTGTTTAAGGAGTGGTGCTGGGGCAGATTAAATCCGTCTGACATGATTGTAACAATAAATTCCAGATTGCTTCAAAACCAGAAGAAAAATCAAGCTCTAAAACTGTTAAGGAATAGAGATTTCAGTAGGAATAATTTCCTAATAAGATGACAGAAGCATAAACCATAAAAAGTGGTAGGTATAGGCTTGGAGGTGTTGTTTAATGGTAGAAGGTATTCCCAGTATGCCCAAGAACCTAGGTTTCATCCTCACCATAACAAAAAAAGAACAGGGAGAGTATAGGTCTAACCACCTCAAACTGAATTTTGAAATGACAGCACCACAGGCAGAGAAGGTTTGAAGTGAATTTAAAAGCAAACAAAATACAAATACATACGTAGCTTTAGAGCAAGAAGGCAAGCAACCTGCCAGAAATAAGGATCAGATTTATTAAATGTCATATCATTGAAGAGAAAACTTTTCTGTTAACATTTACTTTTTTTTTTTTTTTTTTGCGTGTCTTGGGTCTTGAACTCTGGGCCTGTGTGCTGTTCCTAAACTCCTTTTGCTCAGGGTTAGCACTTGGGGCTTACAGTACCACTTCTTTCTTTTTCATGATTAAGATAAGAATCTCATGGACTTTCCTGCCCAGGCTGGCTTTGAACTGCGATCCTCAAATCTCAGCCTCCTGAGTAACTAGGATTATAGGCATGAGCCACTGGTACCTGACTTTGCTAATATTTATATTTAAATGCATGCATAGTTAATGATAGAAAATGTGGAAAATAGCAAAGTCCATAAAATTTTAGAGCAATGTGGAAGTTTCACAAAAATGAAAAATTCATCCCAAACAGCATAGCAAACCCATTAGATTTATTCCCTGAGAAACTCGCTGATGAATATAAGGAGATTTGTAAAAAGGAACATTTTTGTAATCACAGAAAATTGATAATATGAAATATACATCAGTAAAAAGTGGATAAAATAACATTATTATGATAAACTATAATAGTTATGTGAACAGAGAACTTCTGTATCAATATGAAGAAATTTTGCAAAGCAATACTGAATGACAGCCAAAACAAGCTATAGAAAGGTAAGTACCATTTCTTTTAACAGTTATATATAAAAACCTCTTTTTGTGGCTATTAGTGCATAAATGTATAAAAACATGAACTGGAAGAAGAGTTAACACCAAATTTATCACAACAGTTCCATTAAATGGCAAGTGGCACAAGATCAGGAAGATATGCAACGGGAAGGGCAACTTGGTCAGTGCCCAGAACACAGTTTGTTCTCATAAATATTTGTTGAAAGATTTATAGCAAATATGACAGTTTTAAGACGCAATGTATTTATTTTCTTTACCCTTGTGTACCTTTATACCTTTCCCCCAAGTTAAAAATAGATTTGGATTGAGGATCTGCAATAGAGCCTCAAATCAGAGGTTCATTAAGAATAGCACAAGTAGGATAGATGAGCCACTGGGCAGGCAGTCTTTTATTAAACTCTAATCTTGTCTTTTTGCTAATTAAATCAGCAACTGAAAGGCCTTAGGAGGTAGATCAGGCTCTAAGCTAAACTAAGGTAGAGTGTGTTTGTCATCAATATCAGTGAAGAGTAAAACATTTTCCATGCATGAAAGAGATTATGACCAGATACAAATAATACCAGCAATGAATCTTATTTACTGTTTTTTATTAAAGAATTTATTGACATTTTTACATCATATTTCAAATGATGTGTTTTACAAACAAGTATTCAAGAAGGGAATCTATATACAATCACTGGCACTTAGATTTTAGAACACAATCAGAATTAGGCGAAGGGTTTGTATGTCATAGGTATATATTTATGTAATAAAACATATCTATATATTGATTGTTTTTTTAGATTGCTTCCAGTAGTTACATAATGCTTCCCTATAATTATTCATCCTCACAGCAACCCTGGGAATTGGTTGCATATGGAGAAACAAAAGTAAGCTGGAGAAGTGTAAAGTAATTTTTACTGAAAGTAATTTATGAACAGCTTTTGAATGGGCTGTAAGTAGTATCTTCTGTCCTTTCTTTTCTCCCACTGCTTTATTCCATGTAGTCAGAATTCTTAGGGCAATTATCCCTTAAATCAGTGTAAAGCACAAACTGGAAGATTCCAAGCACCCAGGTTTGCTATAATCAGCACCAACAAATAAAACAGCAGCCAAAACAAACCAAGAAAACCTCAAACTGGATTTTTCCCTCCTTCCCTCTCTTTCTTCCCTCTCTCCCTCTTCCTTTCTCTTTTTTCCTCCCTCTTCCTCCCCCTTCCACCTACTCCCCATCATTTCTGCCTGTCTCTCTCTCATAGGTAGCAAATGTGGGGAAATTTGAGCTTTCTTTATATACCATTCAATAAGTGAAGAGGAAAGGAACAAATCTAAGTATCACTATACTGTTAGGCAGTTTACTCTTCACATGGATGAAGATACTTGCTCTGGACTGGAGCCATTCAATCATGGATTAGCCTGCAGGCACATACCTATTTCTAATTATCAGCAAATCTTTTTTCAAAGTAGTCAAACTGAAGCAGAGACATAAAGGAGGTCAAGCAACCCGCTTATCTTGACAGCCATAGGAAATAAATCCTAAGCTATTCTATAATAACTGCATTGTAGAGTTAAACTGCTATATTCAGATCTAAACCTAGGAATCAAATCCCCAAGGAGAAATCATCCTCTAACCAAGACATCTTCTATAAAGGGACTCCATGGGTCATCATCTCCTAATGGAAAAGAAATTTGTGCAGTGAGGCACACTACTGCCATACTTCAGTAGAGTCTTGTCTCTCCCAAATCCGAATTTGGTATCCAAAGAAAATTTTCAGTGAGGCCCAGTCAAAAGAAATGGATTATATCAATAGAAATAAGGTATTCAGAGTAAAAGAGGTAATAATAGTTCTACCACATAATGAAAATGTTCACTCTTGAGGGCTCTGTTTAAAAAGATGTTGAAGCTAGGCAAGGTGGCTCATGCCTGAAACCTTAACGACTTAAGAGCTGGAGATCAGAACGGGGGAAAAGAGGAATGCAGGGAAGAAGAATGGGAGAAGTTGGGTTTTCTGAGGCTCTTTAAGAAAGTGAAGATGGGCTGGAATGTATGTAGAAGCACCTAAATTTTGTATGATTCAAGAGAAAACAGCTAAGTTTCAAGGATTATAGTCAGATGGTAAATGATTTTTTTTAAAACAAATACAGGTGAGCTTTGTAAAAACAAGAGACTTTCAAAACACCTTGAAAATACAGTGGTAGAGTGCTTGCCTAGCATGCACAAAGACCCGAGTTCCATTCTTGGGTACCACATACATAGAAAAAAGCGGGAAGTGGTTCTGTGACTCAAGTGGTAGAGTTCTAGCCTTGAGAAAGCCCAGGGACAGTGCTCAGGCCCTGAGTTCAAGCAAGGACTGGCAAAAAAAAAAATAATGTTAAGTCTATTGCTGGGATATTTCCAGTATTATTGGTAAAATTTTAATCAGAGTTTTAAAAGCAGTTATTTACAGTTGAATTATATGTCTGTAACTCATGGGTTAAGCTGCTCCAAAATTCACTTGAGGTTAAACAACATCAGACTTTTCTGAGTTATTTCTATTCATAACCAAAACTCTGAATTAAGCACCTTTTTTGCCAAAAATTTCTTGACCATTTTTTTTGGTGGGGGGGCAGGTCATGGAGTTTGAGATCGGCCTGGGCACTGTCCCTGAGCTCTTCAGCTCAAGGCTACTGCCCTATCCTTGAGCCAAGCCCCACTTCCTATTTTCTAGAGGTTAATTGATCTCGAGGCTCAGGTCCTTTTGTGCCTAGGCTGGCTTTGAACCTAGATCCTCAAATTTCAGCCTCCTCAGTAGCTAGGATTACAGGTGTGAGTCACTGTGACTGGCTGGCAAATTTTTTTTATTGAAGAATTTATTAACATTGATTTTTACATCATTTCAAATGACATGTTTCACAAACAAGTGTTCAAGAAGGGAATCTCTATATACAATCACTGGCACTTAGTTTTTAGAACATAAAATTAGGCTAAGGGTTTGTATATCATAGATACATATTAATTTATGAAATAAAACATTATGTCTATAGAGTCATAGGTTTTTATGTCTATGTAGTTATGTTTATATTTCCAATACCATGTCCATAGCATTGGGTATACAAATATTGAGTCCTCGCTCTTGTACTGTTTGGATCTAATAGCCACGTATTAAGGATACCATGGCGTCTTTTGTTCCTTAGGTCTTGACTTGTCTCACTCAACATGATTCGCTCTAGATTCATCCACTTCCCTGCAAATGCCATTATTTTATCTTGTCTGTTGGTTATGTAGAATTCCATTGTGTGTGTGTGTGTGTGTGTGTCTGTGTGTGTGTGTGTGTGTGTGTATAATATATATATATATATATCACATTTTCTGTATCCATTCATCTGCAGTAGGGCATAACCTGGTTATTGTGACTAGTGCGGAGATAAACATAGCTGAGCAGGTGTCCTTATCATATCATGGGTTATGATGTTCAGGGTACATGCCCAGAAGAGGTATGGCGGGATCGTAGGGAAGGTCAATTTTCAGTTCTTTAAGAAACCTCCACACTGCTTTCCAGAGTAGCTGAACTAGTTTACAATCTCACCAGCAGCGTAGTAGGGTTCCTTTTTTCTCCACAATCCTGCCAGCATCTGTCATTGTCTGAGTTCAAAATCTTGGCCGTTCTTGTTGGGGTCAGGTGGTATCTTAGGGTTGTTTTTATTTGCATTTCCTTTATGACCATGGATGATGAACATTTTCTCATATGCTTTTCTGCCATTTTAATCTCTTTTTCTGACAAGTCTCTCTTTAGTTCCCTTGCCCATTTAGTGAATGATTTATTGGGTTTGGGGGGAGGATTCGTTTCTTGAATTCCCTGTAGATACTGGATATTAAGCATTTGTCACATCTATTATTGGTAAATACCTTTCCCCAGTTGGTTGGCTGTCTCTCTACTTTTGTGGCTGTTCTTTTATCTGTGTAGAAACTTTATTTTTAGGTAGTCCCATTTATCGAGTCTCTCTCCAATCTGTTGTGACCCTGGAATTCTGTTCAGGAATCTTTTGCCTGTGCCTATGAGTTCCAGTGTCTCTCCAACTCTATCATGTAGCAGTTTCAAGGTTTCCGGTCTGACATTGAGGTCTTTGATCCATTGAGTTAATGCTTGTGCATGGCAAAAGGCTAGGGTCAATTTTTAGTTTTCTGCATGTGGCTGCTCAGTTTTGCCAGCACCAATAATTGAATAGGCTGTGTTTGTTCCACTGTATATCTTTGGCTCTTTTGTCAAATACAAGTTGACTATAGGTATGTGGTTCCATTTCTGGACCTTCTATTCTGTTCCACTGATCTTCTGGTCTGTTTTTGTGCCAGTACTATGTGGTTTTTGTTATTATGGCTCTATAGTAGAGTTTGAAGTCTGGTATTGTAATACCACCAGCATTGCTCTTTTTGCCTAGAATTGTTTTGGCTATTCTAGGTCTTTTCTTGTTTTCTATGAACCTTTGGATTGTATCTTCTATTTCAGTAAAGAATGTCTTTGGGATTTTGATGGGGATTGCATTGAATTTGTATATCAATTTTGGCAGTATGGCCATTTTCACTATGTTGGTTCTCTCTAGCCATGAGCATGGGATGTCTCTCTATTTCCTGGTATCCTCGTTAATTTCTTTTGTTAGGTTTTTATAGTTTTCATTAAATAATTCCTTTACATCTTTGGTTAAGTTAATTCCTAAGTATTTTATTCTTTTGGGGGCAATTGCGAATGGGACCATTTTCTTGATTTGTCTATTGTTTGTCTATTGTTGGTGTACTTAAGAAGGCTACTGACTTCTGAAGGTTAATTTTGTATCCTGCCAGTTTGCTAAAGTGATTTATTCTGGGAGTGGAGCTTGTTGGGTCACTCAGGTAGAGGATCATCTTCTTTCCCTATGTGGATCCCTTTGATGTCTTTTTCTTGCCTTATTGTTCTGGCTAAGGGTTCCAGCACTATATTGAAGAGAAGTGGGGAAAGTGGGCATCCCTGTCTAGTTCCTGATTTTAAGGTTTCAGTCTTTCACCATTTAATATAATACTGGCTGTGGGTTTTTCATATATGGCTTTAATTATTTTCAGGAATGTACCTCTTATTCCTATTTTTTCTAGTGCTTTCAACATGAATGGATGTTATATTTTTGCCAAATGCCTTCTCCGCGTCCAGAGAAATTATCATATGATTCTTATCCTTAGCTCTATTGATGTAATGTATTACATTGATTGATTTGTGAACGTTAAACCAGCCTTGCATCTGTGGGATGAAGCCTACTTGATCATAGTGTATAATTTTTAAAATTTGTTTCTGGATTCTGTTGGCTAATATTTTATTGAGGAGTTTTGCATCTGTGTTCATTAGAGAGATAGGTCTGTAGTTTTCTTTTTTTGTTGGGTCTTTCCCTGGTTTGGGGATGAGAGTAATATTAGCTTCATAAAATGAGTTTGGTATTGCTCCTCTGCTTCTGTTTCTCGGAAGAGTTTCAAGAGTATAGGTGTTACTTTGCAAATTTTTTTTAAGCAAAATAATATTTGGAAAGTTTTGGCATAAATACATCTCATTTCCTAAACTTGTCCAATATTTTACAGAGCATAACTTTGAAATTATAGCATAAAATTCCAATTTAGTGTAAGATTTAATTATTACACAGCACTATAGGAGCATAAGAATTATGGGAAAATAAGTCATACTGCTCAATGTACATACATGAAAATGAAATCAGGTTGAAGGGATAGGTGGTGAAAGATACAAAATTTTAGGTAGGAAGACAAAACCCAAGAGATCTAGTGCACAACAGTTATTATAGCTGATAACAATGTACTCGAGAAATTACTAAAAGTATAGATAAGTGGCCTTAACCACAAAAAATTTAAAAGGTTAGATAATACAATATTTTCTGAAATGTACATATATCAGACCATCAAGGTATATACAATATTAAGACATGTAATATGCTTGTAAATTATAAGTTAATTCAAATGTCTTTATTTGAATAGTTTGTCTGCTCGGTATAATAATACCCCATATAAAGTTCATAAGAAACCAGGCTATAATCTGTAGATTGGCAATGCTCCTTTTCTCCCCCCTGATAATCTAGCAATCATATTGGATTACACATAAGCGAAAATACAAAAGTATACTTTTCTGATTATAAGATGTAGTTGGACATATTGAGTCAATGTTTTATGAATCCTTGTCTTAAAAAACCTTTGTACAGAGCAGGAATGTAGCCTAGTGTTATAGAACTTGCCTAGTATGCACAAAACCCTGAGTTTGATACTCGGGATCACATACACAGAAAAAGCTGAAAGTGTGCTGTGGCTCAAGTAAGAAAGCGCTAGCCCTGAGAAATCTCAAAAGATGGTGCCCAGGCCCTGAGTTCAAGCTCCAGGACTGGCAAAAACAAAAAGCAAGCAATCCTTCCCCCAAACAAAACCCTCACTCCTGTAATGATAGCTATTCAAGAAGGTAGATCTGAGGATCACAGTTTGAAGCCAGCACAAGCAGAAAAGTTAATGAGGCTATTATCTTTAGTTAACCACCAAAAAACCAGAAGTGGAGCTATGGCTGGAGTGATTCAGTGCTAGCCTTGAGCAGAAAAGCTCAGGGAGAGGCCTTGAGTTCAAGCCTCAGAATCAGCATAGAAAACAAAAATAACGTTTTTCCTAAGAAAGTGATACATGTCTCAAAAGCTAATCATTAATGACACAACTGAAGTCCAGGACAAATTTGCCATTTTTATGACAAGAACATATATCTTCTTATTCTTCTCCTAATGCTTCCTTCTTATGGTGATTACTGACTTTGTAGTGAAATATTAGATTTTATTAAGGACTAAATGTGTGGACATTTCCTTTAAAACATTCCACAGTACTGGAAAGCCTACTTTGTTCACTGATTATTTATAATAAAAGAATTTCCCTCTGCATAAAAGAATTTCCCTCTGCATCTGATATTTTATAAGCTGTTCTTATAGATTTTGCATAAACATGCTTTATTCTTGAAGATTTTTTCTAAGTTGAAGTAATCATTGTTGATGTGAGGTCAAATAGCTTTCTTTGTTAATGCATTTAAGTGACTCCTTAGGGAATTCTACAAACCAAGGACTAGCAAACTAGAGTGTACAATTAGGGGAATAGCAAACTAGAATGTACAATTAGGTGAAATAAAGAAGGTTTTCCTTTATGATTGTTATCATATTGTGCCATAGTAGGCCTTAAACTCCCATTCTAGTAGGCTGGGCATGAAAAAAAATACTAAGAAGCAGCTGCAGTTTTCCTGCATCCTAGTTTGTCAGGTGAAGACAAAGGAGATTTCTCTATAAAAGTCAGTTTCCAGACATGCAGCATCACACTTCATCCCAAGGCTTTACATGTAAGTCAGCTTGACCAAAACGACCACTAAGGATGTCCTATCCTGTGCTGCCCAGCTATTTGTCGGCAGCCCAATCCAGCCTGAGCCTTTCTAGTAGGTTTGTTGCTGGCTACCAACTTGCTACCAACCTGCTTTCCAAAGTCAGGGTTACTTTGAGAAATTAGCACTTTTGTTTCAAAATCCGTGATAATTCCATTCTTTCTAAATGCTGATGTTTGGTCAGCATAATCTTAGAGCTGGTTCTTTTTATATGAATCTGATACTGATAGTTTTGAGATTGTGTGGAGAAAAAGGAACAGAGATGAGCGAACAGAGTGAATGATTATCACAGTCTCTTTAAAACTTTGTAGTCAGAAAGGATTCTGCTGCCATTTTATTCACTAATACTAATGTTCTCTACTACAATTGTAAAATTAGTCTCCAGAGGCCTAGAAAGAGAAAAAAATAAATAATTGTGTTTATTTATGGGACCTTTCATACCACAAAATGCTTTCTACTGCCTAATTAGTAGCAATGATTTTATGGTACAAAAAAAAGATAGTGATATTCCATAAAAGTGCTTATTTAGCAGGGCTCAAAACAAAAGTCAGAGAACTCAAGAGAATACTGTATGAAACAAATACATAGTTTTGACACAACATTTGGGCTAAAAACATTGTCTTAGTCATACATGGTGTATAGATATAACATATTTTTCTGTCTCTCATTTGTGCAATGGACACTTGTCACTTTCTTCTTCCCTCCTAGAATTGTGTCTTTTTCTATCATTTTGGAAGGCCATTATGATTGATCATTGGTGAATGTAAGGTGAACTAAGGGAGATGTCCCAGATGTTTAATATAACATGAAATCTGAATATCTAAAATTAGATTGTAATACTTTCCATCATAGAAGCCAAGTAGGATTTCCTTCTCATTTTTTTCTTTGCACACACTACAGGCTGCATTTTGCTTGGGGTGATTTCTTTTTTTCCCCTAATTACTAGTACTAGTGTTAATTTGATTTGACATTGCTTAGGTTAAGATACTTAGAGAAGGGTATTACTTTCCTTTATGTCCAGGAAAGACTTTACATAATGAAGGGTGAATTAGCTGTCATTTTAGTGCCAGTATACTGCCAATCAGAAAAGAGTTTGATAAGGTTTTCTTTCAGTAAAGATAGAATGAGAGCTTATTTAGTCATTTCCTGTAAAGGCTGGCTTCATAGCTTAAAAGAAGAGAAATAAACATCTGTTCATATGACTAGTTTCTTGTCACGTGTGAAATCAGAGAACAATATTTTGCATCTTTTGAATTTTATCATACATATATTGAAATATTTGGCAAACTTTTAGAATATATAGTATATATAGAAATACAGATGTGTGACCATTGCTTGAAAAGTTGGAAATAAAAATCCTGGTGCATAGCTGGGTACTGGTGGTGCACACTTGTGATCTTACTACTCAGGAGTCCAAGATGTGAGAGTCATGGTTTGAAGCCAGCCCAAGGAAGAAAATTCCATGATACTACTATTTCCAGTTAACTGCAGAAAGCTGGAAGTGGAGCTGTGGCTTAAGCGGTGGAGTGTTAGTCTAGGGCAGAAGATCTCTGGTATTGTGCCCAGGCCCCAAGTTTAAGTTCCAGTACTGGCACTAAAAATAAAAATGAAAAGGCCTGGCTCACATTTTTCCCAAGAAAGCATTAAAGCTTTTCTTTGTTTTCATACTCTAGGGCACCACTTGTACATGCAGAATAGCCAGCCTGCTTCCTCTCTGGTCAGTACTTGGTAACCAGAGCACATACAGACAGAATAGCCTTTCATTGCTGCGGTTAATTGTGAAAGGGTTTTATTCTTTATGCTCCCAAATTCAGGAACTGGCATAATTCCACTTGTCATGAGTACAATCTCCAAGGGAGTCCTACATTCAATCACTACTTCCTGTGGCAGCAGAAATTGTAGTAATAAACATTACAAAGTCTTGAATTTCAAACATTACAGAAATATTAGTTTTTTTGCTCCTAAATCAGTATTGAATCACTGAATTCTAATTGTGAAATGGAAGCTTTTTCTTTTTAGCAGATTCCATTTAGTTAAAATGAATATGAAGGCAAGTTACTTAATATCTTTTGAGAGACCAGAATTTTATGAGATCAGTGTAAATTTGAATTTTATTTCCTTACCATTGTAGTAAAAGTATAACTTTTTAAATGACAAGGAAAAAAACTCAATGGATTATATTCAGTTTTGATATTCATTTAGTAAAATACCATTTTCTTTTTTTTTTTTTTTTTGCCAGTCCTGGGCTTGAGCTCAGGGCCTGAGCACTGTCCTTGGACTTTCTCAAGGCTAGAGCTCTACCATTTGAGCCTCAGCACCACTTCCGGCTTTTTCTATATATGTGGTATCAAGGAATCGAACCCGGGTTTTCGTGCATGCTAGGCAAGCACTTTAACCACTAGGCCAAACTCCAGGCCCTAAAATACCATTTTCTTAAACTTGATAAATTCCCATGTAGACAATGGATTAACTTATAAAGTCTTAGAGATGTATTTTAAGTGCATAAAATCTATTTTTGGCCACCAGTGTATCTTCTTTTTTTTTTTGAAGGTGCATTAATTCACATATATTGATACCCTTTCACATGTCTTGATCCCCATTACCCTCCCCTCCACCCCCCTCCCCCAGCTTGGCTTTCCCCCTTCCCTATCCAATTTCAAATAACCAAATACAAATAAATCCAATATATCAGATAACAAAGTGAGATACTGTAACAATATGAGATAACCAAGGGACAGCAAAAGAGATGAGAGATAACATAGTACATTAAGGACAACAATCATTCATTATATGACTTTTGTTTCAATATCCTGGAGGTCTTTCAATTAGCTTCATACTATTTGGCCTTATGTATCAAGATTTTGCTCTATTGCAGATCTCTGCTAGTAGAGCCCAAGGTTTCTACAGATTATGACAAATGAGGGAAACCATTGAGCCTAAGTTCCTTTGAGTCTGGCTTACTTCACTTAATATGATTTTTTCTTTTTTTTGCATTTTTTTTATTGTAATTAGTAAAAGGGTTACATGATATTTGCCAGATAGAAGGTGCATTAATTCAAATACATTGATACCCTTTCACATGTCTTGGTACCCATTTCCCTCCCCCCCACTCCCCCTCACCACTCTTGGTTTTCCCCCCTTCCCTATCAAATTTCAAATAACCGAATACAAATAAATTCAATATATCAGATAACAAAGTGAGATACTATAACAATATGAGATAACCAAGGGACAGCAAAGGAGATGAGAGACAACATAGTACATTAAGGACAACAATCATTCATTATATGGGTTTTGTTTCAATATCCTGGAGGTCCTTTCAATTAGCTTCATACTATATGGCCTTATGTATCAAGATTTTGCTCTATTGTAGATCTCTGCTAGTAGAGCCCAAGGTTTCTACTAATTATGACAATTGAGGGAAACCATTGAGCCTAAGTTCCTTTGAGTCTGGCTTACTTCACTTAATATGATTTTTTCTAATTCTTTCCATTTCCTACAAATGGGGTGATGTCGTTTTTTTCTGACAGCAGCATAGAATTCAACTTGTTGATCCACTCATCAACTGAGGGACATCCAGGTTGGTTCGATATTTTTGCTATGGTGAATAATGCTGCAATGAACATTGTTGTGCTAGTGGATTTAGTATGCCCTAGTTTCTGGATGGTTGGGTAAATGCCAAGTAGTGGAATTGCTGGGTCATAGGGGAGCTCTATGTTTAGCCTTTTGAGGCACTGCCATACTGCTTTCCATAGTGGTTGAACAAGTTTGCACTCCCACCAACAGTGTAGTAGTGATCCCTCCTGGCCACATCCCCTCCAGCATCTGTTGTTATTCATTTTCCTGATCCTGGCCATGCTAACTGGAGTGAGGTGGAATCTTAGAGTTGTTTTGATTGGCATTTCTTTTATGACCAGAGATGTTGAGCATTTCTTCATGTGTCTATAGGCCATTTTTGTTTCTTCTTCAGAGAAGACTCTCTTTAAGTCTTTGGCCCATTTTTTAATGGGATGGTTGTTTCTTTGGAGATTAGTTTTGGAGTGATTCAATTTTTTGAGCTGTTGATATATTTTAGAAATGAAGCCTCTGTCCGTTGTTTGGTTGGTGATCTTCTCCCACTCTGTAGGCTTCCTAATTAATTTACTAGCTATGTCCTTTGCCATACAAAAGCTCTGCAGTTTAATGCAGTCCCACTTATCCAGCCTTTCTGTGATTCTTGGTCCATATTAAGAAAGTTTCGACCTGTGCCAAGGAGGCCTAGTGTATCTCCTGTTCCTTCTTGTAAAGTTCTCAGTGTGTCAGCTTTTACCTCCAGGTCTTTGATCCATTTGGAGCTAATTCTAGTGCAGGGTGACAAAGAAGGATCCAACTTTAGTTTTCTGCAGGTGCTTAACCAGTTCTGCCAGCACAACTTGTTGAAGAGGCTGTCTTTCTTCCATTCTATTTTTTTGGCTCCCTTGTCAAAGATTAGGTGGCCATAGGTCTGTGGTTTAATATCTGGTTCCTGAGTTCTATTCCATTGGTCTTCAGGCCTGTTCTTGTGCCAGTACCAAGCTGTTTTGATAATTATAGCTCTGTAATAGAGTCTAAAGTTTGGAATTGAAATTCCTCCGGCGCTGTTCTTTCTGCTAAGAAGTGTTTTTGCTATATGGGGTCTTTTATTATTCCATATGAAATTTTGGATTGCCTCTTCTATTTCTTTTCTTTTTTTTTTTGCCAGTCCTGGGCTTGAGCTCAGGACCTGAGCACTGTCCTTGGACTTTCTCAAGGCTAGAGCTCTACCACTTGAGTCTCAGCAACACTTCCGGCTTTTTTTCTATGTATGTGGTACCGAGGAATCGAACCCGGGTCTTCGTGCATGCTAGGCCAGCACTTTAACCACTAGGCCAGACTCCCGGCCTGCCTCTTCTATTTCTTTAAAGAATGCCATTGGGATATTGATGGGTATTGCATTGAATTTGTAGATAGCCCTTGTCAAGATTGTCATTTTCACAATGTTGATTCTTCCAATCCAGGGGCATGGGAGGTTTTTCCATTTCCTTAGTTCTGCTTTAATTTCCTTTTTTAGGGTTTTAAAGTTTTCATCATAAAGGTCCTTTACATTCTTAGTTAAGCTAATTCCTAGGTACTTTATTTTCTTTGAGGCTATTGAGAAAGGAGTTGCTTTCCTGATAATTGCCTCGTTCCTCTCACTGTTGGTGTAGAGGAAGGCAGTTGATTTTTGAGGGTTAATTTTATAGCCTGCTACCCTTCCAAAGTTTTGAATCAGCTCAAGGAGCTTGGGAGTAGAGTCTATAGGATTCTTTAAATACAGAATCATGTCATCTGCAAAGAGGGATAGTTTTACTTCCTCTTTGCCTACTTGGATCCCCTTTATGCTTGCTTCTTGCCTTATTGCACTGGCTAGAAATTCTAATACTATGTTAAAGAGGAGTGGAGAGAGTGGGCATCCTTGTCTCGTTCCTGATTTTAGAGGGAATGGCTTTAGCTTTTCACCATTAAGTGTAATACTAGCAGTGGGGTCGTCATACACAGCCTTTCTTATATTGAGGAATGTTCCATGGATTCCTAGTTTCTCCAGAGCTTTTACCATAAAGGGGTGTTGGATCTTGTCAAATGCCTTTTCCTCATATATTGAGACAATCATGTGACTTTTGTCCTTGCTCCTGTTCCTATGTTGAATTATGTTAATTGATTTGCGTATGTTGAACCAGCTTTGCCTCCCTGTGATGAATCCTGTTTGATCATAGTGTATAATTTTTTTGATAAGTTGTTGTAGACGGTTGGCCAGTATTTTGTTGAGAAGTTTTGCATCGATGTTCATCAAAGAAATAGGTCTATAGTTCTCTTTCTTTGATGAATCTCTGTGTGGTTTGGGGATGAGGGTTATACTGGCTTCATAGAATGAGTTTAGTAAAGAACCTTCATTTTCAATTTCATTGAAGAGCTTGAGGAGTATTGGTGTGAGCTCTGCTTTGAAGGCCTTATAGAATTCAGCTGTGAATCCATCTGGCCCTGGGCTTTTCTTAGGTGGAAGGTCTCTTATTGCCATTTCTATTTCAGAGCTTGAAATAGGCCTGTTGAGTTGGGTTAGTTCTATTGGTTCAGTGTGGGTATGTTAATATTGGCTAGGAATTCATCCATTTCTTCTAGATTCTCAAATTTGTTGGCGTAAAGGTTTGAGAAGTATTCCCTCATGCTATTCTGGATCTTGGTAATTTCTGTCGTGAATTTACCATTTTCATCTGCGATTTTGTTTATTTCGGTATGCTCTCTTCTTTTTTTGGTAAGATTTGCTAAGGGTTTGTGAATTTTGTTAATTCTTTCAAAGAACCAAGTCCTTGTTTTGTTGATTCTTTCTATAGTTTTTTTTTATTTCAAATCATTTAATTCTGCTTTGATTTTAATAATTTGCTTCCTTCTACTGGGATTAGGATTGGTTTGTTGCTGTTTTTCCAGGAGCTTGAGGTGAGACATTAAGTTGTTGGTTTGCAATTTTTCAAACTTGTTGTTGTAGGGACTCAGCACTATAAATTTTCCTCTGAGTACTGCCTTTGCTGTAACCGAAAGGAGTTGGTATTTTGTGTGCTCCTTACTGTTAAATTTCATAAACTGTTGGATTTCTGTTCTGATCTCTTCGATGACCCATTGGTGACTCAACAATGTGTTGTTCAATCTTCATGAGTTACAGGGTTTTCATTGTTGGAGATGTGTATTCAGTTCCAATTTGATGCGTTTGTGGTCTGAGAGTGTACATGGAATCATTTCAGTGTTTCTGAATCTGACCAGGTTTGTTTTATGGCCTAAGATGTTGTCTGTTTTGGAAAATGTTCCATGTGCTGCTGAGAAAAATGTATATTGTGTTGTTGCTGGGTGGAATATTCTGCAGATGTCTACTAGATCTAGCTGGTCTATATAGTTGTTCAGTTCTAAGGATTCTCTGTTGAATTTTTGCCTTGTTGATCTGCCCATAGGTGAGAGTGGTGTGTTAAAGTCACCGACAATCACTGTATTTTGATCTATGTATGGTTTCAGTGTAAGTAAAGTTTGCTTGATGAAGTTCGGAGCTCCGGGATTGGGTTTGTAAATATTTAGGATCGTTATGACTTCCTGGAGGAAAGATCCCTTTAGTAGTATGTAGTAACCTTCTTTGTCTTTTCTTACTAATTTTAGTTTGAAGTCTATTTTATCTGATATGAGGATGGCAACTCCAGCCTGTTTATGGGGGCTGTTGGCCTGATAGAGTTTATTCCAGCCTCTCACTTTCAAAAAATGTTTGTTTTTTGGGGGGTAAGATGTGTCTCTTGAAGACAGCAGAATGATGGATCTTGCTTTTTGTTCCAACTAGACAATCTGTGCCGTTTAATTGGAGAGTTAAGTTCATTGATATTGAGAGTTAGGATTGAGAGATATTTATTAGTTCCTGCCATTTTTACGTGCTTTCATTAGGGCCTGTGTCTTGACAGTTCTTATGGTCCTTAGATGGTATGATGTTTAGGTGCCTTTTCTTTCCCTATATTGCATTTATTTTGGTTTTCTATATGTAGAACATCTTTCAGAACTTTCTGTAGGTTGGTTTTGTTGCTACATATTGTTGCAGCTTTTCCCTGGAATGGAATGTTTTTATTGTTCCCTCAGTTATGAATGAGAGCTTAGCTGGGTACAGGATTCTTTGTTGGTAGTTATTTGACTTAAGGGCATGACATATCTGCTTCCAGTCACTTCTTGCTTGCATGGTCTCTGCTGACAAATCTGGAGTTATTCTTACTGGTTTGCCTTTATAGGTTATTGATCCCTTTTCTCTGGCTGCCTTTAGGATCCTTTCTTTGGTCTCTATTGATCCAGTTTGGATTAAAATGTGGCGGTGGGATGTTCTTTTCTGGTCAGGTCTGTTTGGGGTTCTAAAAGCTTCTTGTGTCTGGATGGGCCTGCCCTTCTGGATATTTGGGAAATTCTCTGAGATGATTCCCTGTAGTATATTTCCAATACCATTGACCTCTTTCTCCACGCCCTCCTCAATACCAATTAGCCTTAAATTAGGCTTCCTAATTGTAGCTTGGACCTCCTGAAGCGCTCTCTCATTTTTCCTAGATTTGGATTGACTCATTTTCTGTTCTTTCTCTATAACAACTAAATTATCTTCAGCTCCGGAAATTCTCTCTTCTGCATTGTCTAACCTACTATCAAAGCTATCTACTTTATTTTTCATCTCCCTTGCTTCTAATTGCTCATTTTTGATGCCTTGCATTTCTTCTTTTAGATCATGTATGGATTTCCTTATCTCCTTGATTTCCATTTGAGTGGTTAGCTCAGTAGCTTTATTTTCTTTTTACATTTGCTGGAGTTCGGTCACCTTTTTATTTGTGGATTCTATGAATTCATCCATTTTTCTTCGAAAAACCTTTATTATGGCCTCCTTTATGGCTTCTTCTTTTTCACTTGCCACATTGTTTATGGTTTCCTCTTGTTTAGCTATGGCTTCCTCCCTTATCTCTTTCTTTATGTTTTCATATTTTCCTTAATGATGTTTATCAATTGCATTTGTATAGCACTTGGAAGACTCTCCTCTAGGTTTGCCAGTGACTGTTCCATTGTCTGTTTATATTGGGTGGGGAATGTTATTCCTTGATTTGACATTTTTCTTGAGTTTCTTGTTCTGCCCATTTGAAAATGGGAGCAAGATTAATACTAAACACGATTATAGTTTTTTAGATATAACCAATCTAGACCTCTGTAGCTGGCAGACACTAGATGTTCACAATTTTTGATTGGTGTTATCACTCTTTCTTTTTGTGCACTTACAGACCAGTCTAATGCAACCACTGATAAGTGATTTATGACCAAAACAATAAGCCTCTCAATCCAATCTCCATTGTATTTAAGTCCCTCTGAACCTAGAGTATAATTGAACACCTAGATATACAGTATTGCTCAATAGCCATCAAGTGTAGATCTGTGCATTATAAGGGTTGAAAGACGAACAGTGGACCAGAGATAGAAAAATAAAATGAGAGAGATCAGGGGAGGTACAAGAGGATTAACGTAGGAGTATAAGATTATTATAGTAATGAAGAAAAGGTATAGCGTAAGGATAACTGACCTAAGTTGGTAAGTAGGTAGTGTATTTGAGTACAAAGTTTGGAAAGTATTAAATAAAACTTATGTGTTGCTGCACGACTAGCTTTCAACCCAGCCATTGGCCTAACAGTGGGCCGTGGGATGGATCTGAGAGCTTCAGTCTGAGTGCGCAGGGCAGATGTTTTCCTGTGCTGCTTTAGGGGCGGCCCCGGCCAAGGGTCTGGGGTTTGAGAGTTTCCAGGGGCTCTCAGCAGGACCAGCAGGAGACTGCTCTGTTCCTAGGGGCGGGGCCCAGCTAAGGATGTAGGCTCCAAGGGCGGAGCCTCGCCTTTCTGATTCTCAGAAGGCGAGCTTGGCTACTGGTTGGCCCTTCAGATCCCTGCTGTGTTTCCACTGCTTTGTCTGAGAGTCTGTGAATGTGGGGGGCCCCTTGGTGCTGTCTTGCTCAGGATTCCCAGCTGGAGGATGCCCCTCTCAAGATTTGAGGGGGACAGATGCTGGCTCCTATTTTCCTGCACACCCCACCCGCTGCTGTAAGGCAGGGACTCAGCGCCCTCCACTCTCCAGATCCAGTGGCCTGGGAGAGGAACCTTTTGGGTGGGTGGGAGCTGGGACAGCTCTGCCTCCCCTGGTGGGAAAGCAGAGCTGGTGCCAAGCAATAGAACCTAACTCAGACCCCTCCATCCCGCCCCAGAAAGACTAGCAGGAGCAGGGGGGCAAGGTATTTAGAATCGTGTCCCTTCCCTCAACAGCCCCCTCCCCCAGGCTAATGACTGGGGACTGACAGGTGGACAGCGCTAAGACCCAGCACCCCACCAAGAGAGGCGGAGCTGAAAAACTCCCACCCGCCAAACAGGCTCAACTCCCAGCCCTCTGACTGAAGACTGACAGGCAGGCTAAGCTAAGCCACCAGTGTATCTTGTGGTAGAGTGCTTGCTTGCCTAGAAGACATGAGGTCCTTGTTTCAATCTTTAGCCTGGCAAAAAAAGAGAAAATTATAGTCTCAAGACTTGATAAGGTACTCCTTGGATAACTGAATATCATTCTGTGCATCTAAGCTCCATCCCAGGTGTCAACCTTGTATGTATATGGTACTTTGTATGTGTAATTTACATTTTATTGATTTCTTTTTTTGCCAGTCCAGGTGCCTGGACTCAGGGCCTGAGCACTGTCCTTGGGCATTCCTCAAGGCTAGTGCTCTACCACTTTAGCCACAGCACCACTTCTGGCCTTTTTCTGTGTATGTGCTACTGAGAAATTGAACCTGAGTCTTTGTGCATGCTAGGCAAGCACTGTACCATTAGGCCATGCTCTTGGCCCCTGATTCTGTTTTTATCCAGCTTTTTTAAGTTTCCTGTACTTCTCTTCACCTCTCTCCCTGTCCCTCCCTCCCCCCTTCTCTCCCTCTATCCCCTCTCTTTTCTCTCCCCCCTCTCTTTCCTCTCTTCTCCCTCCCTCTCCTGCCCTCCCTCTCTCCCTCTTTCTCCTCTGGAGTTGTTCATGACTGATTTTACTTGTTACTTCAGACATCTTTGAGAACATGCTTGCTTAGACCACTTCCTTTGCCAGGCAGCATGTCCACTAACATGCTGTATCTGCTGAGTGTCCTTGATGCTGGGATACTGTTTATCTGATCCAGTTTCTGAAATAGCAGAATCTTGTAGATACCAAAGTCTGTACTCTTCAGTGGAAACATTAAGAGGAAAGTCTGTCTCCTCCATTCTGTTGTATGTCAGAGAGATTTTTAAACCCAGTGTCTTCATAAGTGTAAGTGTACCCTGATTTTTTCATCACTGCCTTTTCTGTCTGGGACTCCCTAGGTGACTGAGCCATGATGAGGCACAAGTAACCAGCTGTTAGTATGCTCAACACTATTTTACGTTCTGTGTTGGGACAGCTTTGCTACTATCTGAATAATCCATTAGGATGCCTTTGTAAGATAAACGCAAGATGTTGCTCAAGTTCTTGTGCAAAGTGGACTATGTCACCTATTTGCAGAGGATTCTGAAACCAACAGATAAGCCACCTGCCCCTATAACACATGATACTAGAGAAGATTACTGAAGGCTTACATGCCCTGAACAGTAGGAAACCACTGCTTCAAATGTTTTAAAAAATATTTGGAGTAGGCTGGGAGCATAGCCTAGTGGTAGAGTGCTCACCTCACGTGCATGAAGCCCTGGCTTTGATTCCTCAGTACCATATACAGAGAAAAAGCTGGAAGTGGTGCTGTGGCTCAAGTGACAGAGCGCTAGACTTAAGCAAAAAGTTTCCAAGGACCGTGCCCAGGCCCTGAGTTCAAGCCCCAGGCCTGGCAAAAAATTATATATATATATATATATATATATATATATTTGGGGTACTTAGTGAATGCTGTAACCTAACATTCATGAAGCCCTGTTACTCTCTAATACTAAAAAATGCTTGTTGTGTTGGTTTTGGGTGTAGCTACTTGATTCCTACTGAATCATGGTTTTTAAATCTAGGTTTCAGTGGCTGTGATTTGAAAAGAAAATACTTGTATCAGAACTTTCCTGGTGTCTGTTCTCATTATTCTCTAACACTATTTGCTTGCCAAGATAGATTCTAGATCCTGATAACTCAAAAAGCCTGTCAAAGAAGAGTTGTTTTTTTTTCCTCCAAAAGTTTCTTTGTTGCAACTAAGTAATTACATATTTTAAAGTGTTGAGATATAGTTAAACTTAGCTAAAGTCACAAACACATTTTCAATTTCACAATATAAGCATCATTCTAATCTACAAAACTCACAAATGACAAAAAATACAAAAACCTCAAATTTTACATAAGAGTTTAAGAAGAATGTTTTCAAATGGAAAAAGAAGTCAAAAGTAGACAATGAAGTTGGTGCCACTGGCTCACACCTGTAATCCTAGCTACTGAGGAAGCTGAGACTTGAGGATCACAGTTCAAAGTCAGCCTGAGTACTAAAATCTGTGAAACTCTTATCTCCAATTAACCACCAGAAAACTGGAAGTGGCACTGTGGCTCAGGTTGTAGAGCACTAGCCTTGAGCAGAAGAGCTCAGGGACAGCATCCGGGCTGAGTTCAAGCCCCATGACAGACCAAAAAAATAAGACAATGACTCATTTGGGAAATGAATGGTCAAAGAAAATAGAAACACAATTTGGGGCATGTAGACAGAAGAACACATTCAAGAGGGAGAGTAGAGTAGGAAGCAGAAAGACAGAGATGGAAGACACACACACAGGGTTGGGAGACACTGAGAATTATTTGGTGCAGAGTATGGTAATGTGAAAGAAGAGACTCAAAAATGGATAGAGGCTGTCGAATCCAGAACCAGTCAGCCAAATACTTTTCTAAAATTCTTCAGATTCTAAGCAATCCAAAAGTTGTATGAAATAACAGAAACAAAAACAATCCTTAGTAAGAATAATAGTGTGGGAAGAATATCAGTTCCAAACTTCAAACTTGTTACAAAGTTGTAGTAATAAAAACAGCTTGGTGCTAGCATGAGAACAGGCCTGAGGACCAATGGAATAGAACAGAAGACTCATCAATCTACGGATCTCTAGCCACCTAATGATTGATAATAGAGCCAAAAGCCCAGGCAGGAAGAAAAAGTCTCTTCAACAAATGATGCTGTTAGACTTGACTATACACTTGCAGAAAGCTGAAATTAGATCCTCATATATCACCCTGTAGGAGATGAAAACTAAGTAAAAATCCAGAAACATAACAAATCAAAGAAAGACTGCATAAATGAGATTGCATCAGAGTTTCTGCACGGCAAAGGACATGGATAAACAGCACAAAGTATGGAAAAAATCTTTACTAGGTATGTACCAGACAAGGGTGGTGTATCTAAAATATACTTAGAGCTCAATAATTCAAACCTCAGAGAAACAACCTAATTAATAAGTAGATTAAAGGCTGATACACTTCTCTGAAGACGAAATGAGAATGGCCAATATTCACATAAGAGAAATGCAAATCCAAACAACATTGAGATTCCTTCCATCTTACCCCGGTTAGGATGGCCATTATCAAGAAAACTAACAGTATTAGATGCTGGCAGGGTTGTGTCCTAACAGGAACACTACCGAACTGTTGGTGGGAATGTAAACTTGTTCAACCACTCTAAAAAGCAGTACGGAGAGTCCTCAGAAGACTAAACATAGAGCTACCTTATGACCCAGCAATCATCCTGGGCATGCACCCAAAATGACCACTAACCAGGTCACGCTAAAGCCACCTGTCCAACCATGTTTACAGTAGCATAGTTTCCATTAATAAGATATGGAATCAATCTAGATTTCCCTCAGTGGATGAATGGATCAAGACAATATGGTGTATATACTCAATGGAATTCTGTGTTTCTGTCAGAAAGACATTGCCCCATTCATAAGGAAATGGAAAGACTTGGAAAAAATTATACTTAAGCCACACCCAAAGAAACGGGCTTCATGGTTTCCCTAATTTGTAACAGAATTTGTCCAACAATCTATACGTAAACCCAGTGAATAGTAAAATTGAAATAATTACTCGTGGACATGGTTAATTAAACATTACTCCAAATATTCATACAGTGAAACCTAAGGAGGATATTCTTTTTAAATTTTTTATTATAATTAATAGAAGGGTTACATTTATATTCATCAGATAGAGAATGCGTTACTTCACACACATTGATACCCCTTCTCATGTTTTTGTTCCCACTTTTCTCCCCTCACCCCCTCCCCTCATCTTGTTTTCCCTCCTTCCCTTTCCTGTTTCTTTCCTGTTTCAAATAAACAAATGTATATACAATATACCAGATAACAAGGTAAGATATCACAACAATATGAGAATAACCAAGGAACAACAAAAGAGATGAGAAATAGCATAGCACATTAAGAAACAATTCCACATTATATGGCTCTTGTCTCCATATTTTGGAGGTCCTTCCATTTAGCTTCATCCTATATGGCCTAATGTATCTAGGTTTTGAGCTATTATAATTCTCTACTAGGAGAGTTCAAGGTTTGTACTAATTATGACAAATGAGGGAAACCATTGAGCCTATGTTAAGGAGGATATTCTTTAGAGAGGATCACAAGGGCTAAATAACTATAGGCAAATGACCATATAAAAGGATGCTAATTAAAATAAACTCCAAGAAATGAAAACGAGGTGTTTTGTGTGTGTGTGTGTATGTGTATGTGGTTTCTTTTCTTTTCTTTGCCAGTCCTGGAGCTTGGCCTCAGGGCCTGGGCACAGTCCTTGGGCTTTCTCAAGGCTAGTGCTCTACTGCTTGAGTCACAGCACCATTTCCAGCTTTTTCTGTGTATGTGGTACTGAGGAATAAAACCCAGGGCTTCATGAATGCAAGGCAAGCACTCTAGCATGGGTTCCACGCCAAAAATGAGTTGTGTTTTTTTCCCCCCTCTTTTTCTTTGTTTTGTTTCCTTTTGTCTCTATACTTGATTTCTGTATTCTTTGACTTCTGTATAAGTGTGTTGGATTTGGGGAGGGGAAGGGAAAGCATGGGGGACAAAGGGTGAACCAATTCAGAAATGATATTTACTAGATACTATGTTGGACATGAACTATACAACTGGGAGGGGAGGAGAGATAGAAGGGAAAAAACGGGAAGAGTATGAGGGAGTGGTGACACTGTTCAAAAAGAAATGTACTCATTACCTGACATACATAACTGTAACCCCTTTGTACATAATGTTTACAATAAAATTTTAAAAAATTCTGGCTGGGTGCCAGTGGCACAAGCCTGTAATTCTAGCTACTCAGGATGGTGAGATCTGAGGATCTCTGTTCAAAGCCAGCGAGGGCACAAAAGACTGTGAGACTCTTAATCTCCAATTAATCACCAGAAAACTAGAAGTTGTGCTGTGGCTCAGGGGTAGAGTGCTAGCCTTGAGCTGAAGAGCTCAAGGACAGAGCCCAGGATTAGAGTTTAAGCCCCATGACCGACCAAAAAAAAAAGACAAAAATTGTTCAGATACTTATTTTTGTCTAAAAAGAATGTTCCTGAGCTATGTGTGATAGCATACACCTAAAATCTCTGCACTTGGGAGACTGAGGCAAAAAGACCATGAGTTTTAGGCCAAGTTGGCCACACAATGAAATCCTATCTCAAAAAGAAAAAAACTCATTAAAACTGCTAGTTCTTGGGGTCAGGAGTTTGGCCTAGTGGTAGAGTGCTTGCCTAGCATGCATGAAAATCTGGGTTCAATTCCTTGGCACCACATATATAGAAAAAACCAGAAGTGGTGCTGTGGCTCAAGTGGTAGAGCTATAGCCTTGAGAAAGCCCAAGAACTGGCAAAAAAAAAAGCTAGTTTTTGTAATGTCCAGGTGTGTTCAAAGTAATCAAGATTAAGATGCATGGCGTGTATTTTTGGATCTCTTAGCAGTTCACTGAACAGATGGACTTTCTTCTGCTGACCTCTGTGTTATTTGCATTGCATCAAAATGTTGGTAATAGTAGTAATACATAAGATGATGCACATAATGAGTTTGTTAGTACACCAGGCTTGCCTTGGGCCTTTGATTTTTTTTATTAAAGAATTTATTAACATTGATTTTTACATTATATTTCAAATGTCATGTTTAACAAATAAGTATTCAAGAAAGGAATCTCTATATACAATCACTGGCACCTAGGTTTTAGAACATAATTAAAATTAAGTTGAGGGTTTGTATGTCATAGATACGTATTAATCTATGTAGTAAAATATGTCTATAGAGTATGTAGCCTGTCATAGATTTTATGACTATGTAGTTATATCTCCAAGACGGGCCTTTGATTTTTGTATAATTTTAACCCACTAGAAAAAAATCTTTTTTTATTAACACACTTTGGAATAGAAAGGATGCAAATAAAACCAATCCCTACTGTTTGTTGTCTTAATAACATGAGATATTACAGCACAAAGAAATAGTAACTTTTTTTATTAAAGAAAATCATTTTGTTTTGTTTTGTTTTGTTTTGCCAGTCCTGGGCTTGAGCTCAGGGCCTAAGCACTGTCCTTGGACTTTCTCAAGCCTAGAGCTCTACCACTTGAGCCTCAGCACCATTTCCGGCTTTTTTTTTTTTGTATGTATGTGGTACCGAGGAATCAAACCCAGGTCTTTGTACATCTAGGCAAGCACTTTAACCACTAGGCCAAACTCCCGGCCCCTCATTTTTTTATTTTATTGTCAAGGTGATATTTAGAAAGGTTGCAGTTACATTCATCAGACAGTGGGTACATTACTTCTTGAACAAGAAAACTAATTTTTACACAGTTTTACATGTCATAGAACAGTAAAATAAGGATGTTGGCTCACATTTGTCAACTGATAGGTTTGTTCTGGATTTCTCAAGACTATAACTAATACACTTTAAGTAACCATTGATGGCGAACACATTGTACAAACTTAGAAACAGTAACTCTTAGCTAGGGACTTCTGCTGCCCAATATCTTGAAAAACTTTGTAATCTGAAGGTATAACAGCCTGAAGCCTCAATTTTCTGCGTGTGTGTGTGTGTTGGTTGTGGGGCTTGAACTCTGGGTCTGGCCGCTGTCTCTTAGCTCTTCAGCTCAAGGATACCACCCTACCCCTGGGCCTGGGCATTGTCCCTGAGCTCTTCAGGTCAAGACTTCTGTCCTATCCCGTGAACCACAGTACCACTTCCGATTTTCTAGTGGTTAATTGGGGATAAGAGGCTTACGGACTTTAGTGCCCTGGCTGGCTTTGAACTGTGATGTTCAGATATTGGCCTCCTGAGTAGCTGGGATTACAGACGTGAGCTACCTCACCCGACTTTCTGTATCTTTAAGCTGTAAGAAATGTCCAGTTTTCCAAAGTAGTGTGAAGACCTTAGGTATGGCATATATGCTGGCATATACTATGTGTTTGGTCAGTAGTAGCCAGTATTTAGAGATGGTTGGCTCATTTCTTTTTATTTTATGGCAGTCTCAGGACTTGAACTCAGGGACTGGTCATTGTCCTTGAGTTTCTTTTGTTCAAGGCTTGTGTTATATCACTTGAGCCAAAGCTCCACTTCCAGCTTTTTGGTAGTGTATTGTAGATAAGAATCTTACAGACATTGGTGTCCGGGCTTGCTTTGAACTGGGATCCTCAGATCTCAGCCTCCTGAGTAGCTAGGGTTACAAGCATTGACACCAGCACCTGACTTAGGTTAGCTCATTTTTGAAGATGTGGTAACCAAAAATAGCTATATAAATGTTCCTCATATTCTTCAGTACTTAAATGGCTTCAGCCAGGTTATTGTTCGGTAACTCACAACTATATATAGTTTCCACACCCTGAATAAGTATCCCTTACCCTCATTCTAACTCAGGTCATTGCTCTTCCCAGAGGACAGATGTGGTAATGTAGAGTGTTGGGTGGATAGCCTCCATGAAAGGCAATTTAGGGGTGTCTGCGTAAAATCTGCACAGATATGGCAAGTCAGCTGTATAGTAGCCAAATAATTTTGGCATGTATATGTCCACTTTTATCTATCCTGTAATATACCCATTTAGATTTTTTTCACACAGGCAGGAGACTGGCTAGGGCTAACCCCCTGCCCCAAAGAGTGCCAAAGAGGTTTCATGTTTGACAGCCATCCCAAATGTCATAAATGACATGACATAAATGTCTCATTGTTCCTTATCTAGTCTGTCTGTTTTGGCCCTGATGGGAAACGTATCTCTTCCTCTTCCTCTTCATTCCATATAACTCACGCTTGACCCTGAGTTTCCCGGAAGTGTTAATAGTTGTGACAGGCCACTCAAATATAATACATTCCTGTGCTAGTCAGGTTCCATTTCCTGCCTGATTTCATTGGGCACTTGTAATTTAGTTTACCATGGAATATGCAAAAAAAAAGTAGATTTGGGCACTGTGTTTCCAATCAAACTTAATGTAGTTTGTGATCTTATTGGTCTTGTTAATTTTTCTTGCCAGTCCTGAGCTTGGGCTTAGGGCCTACGTACTGTCCTTGGGCTTTCTCAAGTCTGGCCCTCTACCACTTGAGCCATAGCACCACTTCTGGTTTCTGTATGTGGTACCAAGAAATTGAACCCAGGTCTTCATGCATGCTAGGCAAGCACTCTACCACTAGGCCAAACTCCTGGCCCTGGTTTTGTTAATTTTGAAAAGTGCTGGAGCCAGCCGGCAGCAAGGCAGGATTCCTGATTTAGGGAGTGAGGATGAGAAAAGAAAAAGACAAGACACAGATGGGGTCGGGAGGTCTACAGCTAAAGTCCACAGCCCGAGACTGTAGCCTAAGGCTGTAAGCTTAAGACTGAAGCCCTGTTTATTTCTCATTCCAGTCTTATATACTTTCTTAAAACCAAGAAACCGTCAAGGGTTGCATTTGTACCAAATGGTAATCAAGTCTCATCAGTTAAGCAGAAAGTGATAAAGCAGTAATACATTTGTAACAAATGGTAATCAAGTCTAAGATCAGTTAAGCAGAAAGTGACAAAGTAATAAATCAATAAAGCCAGGAAGTTCACAATACTGATGATGTAGCTCAAAGTTCACAGGCATGGCATCATACATGACAGCTCATTTCTTTGTGTGGTTATCTTACTCAGTGATGCAGATCCATGGATTAGCCTGACCCCACACTCGGCTCCCAACAGAAAAGCAGAATATGTGGTAGATACTTTCATTAATTTTAGTTAACATGTTCTATACAACTATAAAAAATTGCCTAAACATGATGATCTTGAATCACTTTTTTTATACAACATAAAGCTATGGTAGACAAATACTTAAAATCACAAAATGGCTAATGACATAAACCTAGGAAGGAAATGAAAAGGAAAGTTGTGAAAGAGACAAGGGGGAGGAAAGGGAGGGGAGGGAGAAAGGAAAGAGGCAAAATGGTTTTGGAGCTCTGCCATGTATAGTGAAGAACACACAGGTGGGGTTTTTGGTGGGTTCTTTTCTGTCTCTCTTCCTGCACCAAGCTTCTCAGAATGGTCATTAGTCGTGGTAGCAATGACTGTGGAGGTGTTGAAATGTGGTAATTCTGCCAGTGGCCAGAGGCTTACACCTCCAAAAACAGGCATGAACTCTGCCTCCTCCCACCCACCCACCCATCCTCATTTGAGTGCCAGATTTATGTTGACCTCTAGATGGTCACATAAAGCACAAAAGCACCTGCTTTCCTCAACTTCCTCTTTCCCAAGCACATAGGAAAGCTGGAAGCTGTGGCAGAAATGCAGTGGAAGTTCCATATTCCATAGCCAAGAAGATAGAGCTGTTCATCTGTCCAGTAGATTTTCCCTGCATATGTCACTATACTTCCAGTGATTTTCCTACTGGTAGTAAAAGGAACAAGTGCAGGACATGACTGGGTGCAGCATAGCATGCTCAGGTGATGGGAAGAGTGGTGGCAGAGAGGGTAATGGTGCAGCAGTAACAGCAAAAATGATGAGGTGGAAAGAACTAGCTTGCTTTAGGGTGCTCTTTAATTACTGCCATTTCTGGTGCTCTTAATCTTTCTCTAAATTCTACCTTCCATATGGAATCATTTATCTTTGGCAAGAAGAAATCTTCAGCATAATACTGTATGTGCTGTTCTGTTGCTTCAAACTCTCATGCTTATGTACAGATATCCTCATTTAACCCGTATTCTTAAGGATATCTCAGTCTCTTTTAACAGTCCCCAAGCAACTACTGTCCTGCTATTTCTATATGTTTTCTAAAATCCTATATAAATAGAAACACGGCATGAATTATTTTCTCAAGTCATGCTTCAATGAATTTATATGTATAATCTCCCTTGACATACTTTCTTTTTTCTCTTCATTCTAGATGGTGTCCTAGAGTCTCAAAACTCAGGGACAGCCTTATCTCTTCCTGGAAATCATTTCTTGTTGAGAGATCTAAATTAAAGTGTTTTTCTTTATCTTCTAGAACATCTGCAAACTTCTCTCATGTTTGTGATATTTTTTGCCAGTCTTGGGGCTTGAACATAGTGCCTGGGCACTGTCCCTGAGCAGCTGCTTTTTGCTCAGGGTTAGCACTCTACCACTTGGGCCCCAGTGCCATTTCCAGCTTTTTCTGTTTATGGGGGCTTCATGAATGCTAGGCAAGAACTCTACCACATTTCCAGCTTGTTTATCTAGTTTGTATTTGTTTTCTTTACTAGACTGAAAACTAAATGAAGAAAAGAACCATTTCGCATTTGACTTGACATTCATCATCTAACTTCATGTTGATATTTATAATGAATCCATAACTGGTTAATCAGGAACTTAGTGGGATAAAAAAGATGCTTTTTACTTTTCATTCCTTCTCTTTATAACTTCACTCATTTCTACTCTTCTACAAAAAGTTTCTGCAAGTTTATAGTAACGCTATGCTCATGGTGAACTTTTAGTTTTCTTAGTTTGACAAATGTTGGAAAATGGATTTTTGAACCTTAGCAAATAGAGAACGTTTAAACATCTGTTCATAGATGTGGCAATGGATTATTTCATTGGCTTTTGTTGGGTGAGTGAGGACATCCAGGGAGGTTATCATTCTTTGTTGAAGACTGGGAGGCCACTGGACAGACTACTTATTGTGATAGCCAGACAGATCTTATTGAGTCACACTGAGATGTTAGGTAACTGACCTTTGTCAAGTCCAGAGGTCTCCTGTGATGCCTATATGGAAGTCAAAAGATAAAAGCACTGTTTAAAAACTTCCAGGCCTGGAATTGTCGCTGTGGCTTCAGGGGTAGGAGCAGTACCCTTAAGCTGACATGCTCAGTACAACACCCAGGCCCAGAGTTCAAGCCCCATGACCGACTCCCCCCCCCCAAAAAAAAAACTATAAAAAAAACTTCCATGCTTAATTTAGTTAGATCAGTCCTTTTCCTTTCTTTTCTTCCTCCTTCCCTTCCCTTCCCCCCCACCCCCTCTCTCTCTTTTCAGTGTCAGTCCTGGGGTCTCAACTCTGGACCTGGTTGCTTTTCTGCTCAAGGCAACCACTGTACCACTTGAACTACAGCTCCATTTCAGGCCTTTTGGTGGTTAATTGGAGATAAGAGTCTAAGACTTTCTTGTTCATGCTGGCTTTGAGATGTGATCCTCAGATCTCAGTCTTGTGAATAGCTGGATCACAGGCATGAACCACGAGCACCCACTATCAAGTATTTTATATTTTATAGAGACATTATACAGTGAAGAAAAGGGCTAGCAGTAGTATCAGTAAATGGTCAGTAACTCTATCCTCTTTTCCGAGCTCCCTATGGTTCCCAAAGATCTTGAGAGAGGCTGGGAGGAGAATGAGTGTGTGTGCTGGTACTGGGGCTTGATGTCAGGGCCTGGGTGCTTTCCTTCAGCTTTTTCACTCAAGGCTGGTACTCTACCACTTGAGCCACAGCTCTAGGTCCAGACTTTGGGGGATTAAAGTCTGTTCGCCAGTCTTTGAACTGTGATCCTCAAATCCTCGATCCTAAGTCTAATAGCTAATTTCCTCCTAGGCACCCGCACTGCTTTTGAGAGTAAGGTAACTGTTGACTCTAGAGTTCATTCTGTGTGAATTCCAAGGCCATCACATTAACTCTCAGATGGCTAAGGATCAGCCTGCTGCCCAAGGTCCTCATTAGAGATGCTGGGGGAAAACACTGGGCAGTACTCTGTTTTTGCCTCTCTTTGAAGAGGGGCTGTAAATATTTGTGGTAGGTGACAACTAAGCAGCTATTTTGAGCAGTGCAACAGCAGACAAGCATGAATGGGAGCTACATCAAGTTAGCATTCTTTTTTTTTTAAAGATGTTTATCAGTTTTACCATTATACTTTTTTATATTTTTTATGGTAATTAATAAAAGGGTTACATGATATTTGCCAGATAGAAGGTGCATTAATTCACATACATCGATACCCTTTCACATGTCTTGGTACCCATTATCCTCCCCCCCAACCACCCCCCACCCCCCGTCTTGGTTTTCCCCCCTTCCCTATCAAATTTCAAATAACCAAATACAAATAAATTCAATATATCAGATAACAAAGTGAGATACTATAACAATATGAGATACCCAAGGGACAGCAAAGGAGATGAGAGACAACATAGTACATTAAGGACAACAATCATTCGTTATATGGCTTTTGTTTCAATATCCTGGAGGTCCTTTCAGTTAGCTTCATACTATATGGCCTTATGTATGAAGGTTTTGCTCTATTGCAGATCTCTGCTAGTAGAGCCCAAGGTTTCTACTCAAATTAGCATTCTTAACAGCAATGCTGTAATCCTAGCTACTCAGGATATAAGGAGATACGAGGATCGTGGTTGGAAGCCATCCCAGGCAGGAAAGTCCATGAGACTCTTACCTTCAATTAATCACTAAAAAAAAAGCCAGAAGTACTACTGTAACTCAAATGGTAGAGCACTAGCCTTTAGCAAAAGGAGTTTTAGGGGCAGTGCCCATGACCAGTTAAAAAAAAAAAGATTCTTTGTAGCAATATTTTAACCCTAATCCGAAGCCAGTTCAAGTGAAAAATAATCTGGTCCACCCTGGTGACATTACTTTAATATTAAATAGACATTACTGTATAAAAGAATCTTGAAACAAAGCATGAAGTCATAGAAAAAATAGCTAAGTATTCAGTTTCCATGCTTATAAAATGTCCTTTTAAAGCCTTAGCTTTGGCTTCGTGATACCCAATGCAGCAGAATTTCCACTTAAAAATTGCATTTATATACTGTAGTCAGACTGTTGCTTACACATAGCTCCTGTTAATTGCAACAATGGAAGTTGCTTATGGAGCAGCTTTGCCTGTAAGCATTTTAGAAGTAAATGAAATTGAGGTCAATAACCCTAGAAGTTTAAATGTACCAGGACTCTTTTCCAGGATTTGTCTTGCCTAAGAAAAATGAAAGAATTCTTTCCTTTTGAATCTTTGCAAGCTATGAAAGGTGAAGTTGTATTCCTGGCCACTAGATATCCTGGTAAAATAGGTTTTCTTTCCTCAAGTTTGCAATCTGAACCCCCTGAGTTGGACCTTTAAAGAAATCTATGGTGGTTGTGGCTTGTTCTGTATTAAAAAAAAAAAAAAACAACCCACTCAGGTCTTCTTTTTTTTTTCTTTTTTTCAGGAGCATCTAAAAGCCTTTGATGATGAAGTCAATGCTTTTTTGGATTATATGTTTGGACCTCGAGGTGAGCTAGCTATTTGAGAACTTAATGTGAAAAGCACGGAAAGAATGAAGAAAAGGATTGTTTTCTCTGGTGTCTTAAAAATGGCATGGCACATAACATTCAGCAATGTACACACCTTCACTTTTTTTTTTTAGGTCATGTGGCTTGAACTCTGGGTCTTGGCACTGTCCCTGAGCTCTTCAGCTCAATGCTACTGCCCTACCCCTGGAGCCACAGCCCCACTTTCCATTTTCTAGAGGTTAATTGGAGATAAGAGTCTCATGTTCTTTAATGCCGGGCCTGTCTTTGAACCATGATCCTCAGATCTCAGCCTGCTGAGTAGCTAGGATTGATTACAGGCATAAGCCACCACGCTCAGCTTCACACCCACACTTTTGATACTTTTTTCCCCCAGAATATCCAGAAGGCCCCATTTTTCCTGTTCTTCAAGCTTTCCTGGTATTAAAGGAATTTAATATATATCCGGCTACAAAACCAAAGTTGTGACTTTCCTCTTAAGTTGCTATTTTCTTTCATTTTTTCCTGTAATCTTCAGTCAGTCTGCACTGTATTCACCAGATGTCTATAGAATTCCTCACGCTGCATGCCTCAAGAAGTTCCTTGTACCAATGTATGAGCAGTTCCTGCCTTAGATATGACTTTAGAAGTCTGTCAGTGGTCCCTCCATCACTAATCACTTGTGGTGACCTTCCATGGTTTTCTTCTTGCAGTTATTTAAGTATCAGCTAGCTGAAGTGATATTCTAAAGATCTAAATTATACTATGTAGTATTCCAGCTTATCAGTAGCATCTACTGCTCTTAGGGGCAAAGCTACATTTCTTATCACAGACTACATGCCCTGAATCACCTAGTCAGCTACCTTTCTGTCAGTGCCTTTTTTTAATCTATTGGGTTGATAGACATTTGAGACATGTAAAATTCTTATTCTTAGAACCTGGGCTTCTTACTACTTTCTACCCTATTCTCCAGGCCAATTCATTCCTTCTCAGATAGCTTCCTCAAGGAGTAGGCTTCTCCTTACTGTTTCACCCTTTTCTTTCCTTATTAGCTCTGTAGTTACTTGTAGCAGTTTCTTCCCCAAGGAGTGGAACCATGGCTACTTTACCCATCATTAATCTCTAGGACTTATCATAGTTACCAGAACATGTTATTCAGCATTGTGTGAATGAAGGAATTCTGAACAAAATATTTTGTTTCTCTTCAGTCTTGCTGGTTCACAAACTTGTGGAAAATGCAAGTTTTCTTTGAGGTTATTTCTTCGGCATTGTCAGGGATAGTGTCAGGAGGCACAGGAGATGAGGATTTCCTATTTCTCAGAATCTTTAGCCACTTAGGTTATTTAGACCACCCTAATTTTCAGAGGAACACTAAACTATCCCCAGTAAATGGTGACCTATTTAATGTTAATGGAATGATACTCTGTGTGCAACCTAGAAATACTACATTTGCACAAGATGAGAGTTTCTTCTTTTTTGTGGCTCTATGACAGAGGCGGACATGCCTGTATCCCTCTTACTGCACTAATATTCCCTGCCTTGTATGCTGGCAGGCAGTGTAAAGAACACAATTCTTGATTAGTATGCAGGGTACTGACTTTTGGGCTTCCTTTAACACTTTTACCACCAGAGAGTTAAACAGGAGTCTGAGCTGTTTGTTGTCTACTAGTAAGAGCCCAGTGTGACAAGCACTATACAGAACATCAAGAAAACAAATGCAAGCTCTATGAAATTGTCCTTTAGAAAGAAAATTGTAGTTGTAAGATTGGAATTCTAAATTGTAAATTACTATCAACTCCATGCAGCAGTTACCTAGAATCTAAGCCAACAAGAATTCTTCCTTTCTCTTGATGGAGGTTCATTCTTAGAGTGACACACACTTAGTGAACTTCTATGTGTCCCTGTCTGACTCACTGCATGTCATACCAGCACCATCAAGAGACATACCTCACACAGATGCAGAAGGAAAGTGTTAAAAGTTCATAGGCATATGACAAAAGAAAATGAAAAATTTTAGGCTGTGTATTTGTTTTACAGTATGGGCTTGACTCACTGTACCAGTTGATTTTTTTTTTTAAATGCCAGAGGCTTGAACTCGGGGCCTAAGCACTGTGATTTAGTCTTTTCATTCAAGGAGAATGCTCTACCATTTGAGATGCAGCCCCACTTCAGGGCTTTTTTTGTGTGTGTGGGGCTTGTACTTGGCCTGGGCACTGTCCCTGAGCTCTTCAGCTCAAGCCTACCACCCTACCCTTGAGCCAAGCCCTACTTCCTGTTTTCTAGAGGTTAACTGGGGATAAGAGTCTCAGTTCCTTTTGTGCCAGGCTGCCTTGAACCATGATCCTCAGAACTCAGTCTCCTGAGTAGCTAGGATTACAGGCATGAGCCATCGCGCCCAGCTCACTTTAGGGCTTTTTGGTAGTTAGAGATAAAAGTCTCATAATTTCTTGCCTGGGCTGGCTTCTGAAAACCTTAATCCTGAATAGCTGAGATCATAGGCACTGGTGCCCTGCTTAATGTATATTAAATGTACCCAGAAAATCATATAGCCAATCTCATAATACATTATGGGAGATTCATGTAGTTAAACATCAATTCTTATATCTTGGCAAGAGAAGAATTCAGGCAAAACAAAAAAGTATAATGATAGATGAGTTGATTAATGAGAAAATGTGATTGACTGCAAACTGGCACTAGTAAGTCTTGTAGGTGTTTTCGTTGTTGTTGTGCATGTAAAGTCTACGTAAGATAAAGAAGACCTGATCACTTCTCATGGAGTCTAGTCTACAGTAGTTGGGCAGGTAAAAGCAGTACATATGAAATACCAGGAAAGCAAGTCATTTAGAAACTAAGCTAAAAGGATTCATGTTCTAGGGCTGACAAAATGTGAGCAACTGGGGTAAGGAGTGAGGTTGGGATTTTAAAAAGTCAGAAACTTTTCTCACAGTTCTGGAGGCAAGAAGCAGGAATGAAAGTGTAGTAAGGGCCCTGGTCTCTACAGTTTTATTGGGAAGGTTCTCTTTTTGTCTTCCCTAGTTTTGGGGGTTGCTGGCAGTGTTTGGAATTCATCTACAAGTCTTTGGCTTGTATAGATGCATTACCCCATCTCTGCCTCCACAAGGCATTTTTCTTTTGTGTCCTTGTGTTCAAACTTCTGTTTATTACAAGGATACTACTCACCAGATTAGGGTCCTTCCTAATCCAGAGAGAATTCATCTTTACTTGATTACTTCTGCAAAAATCTGTTTCAAAATAAAATCACATTCACAGGTACTAAGAGCTAGGACCAGGCATACTTTTGTAAAACGCAACTCATATGACAAGAAGGTAGGGGAGCATTTTAATGCAAGTTATTTATCTTTTTTCCATCATATGCTCAATTTTTTTTCTAAAATTGAATTGAGAATAATAAAATGTAAAAGATTAGAAATTAAGTAAGAAATTAAGAAATCTTAATTCAATAAGTCAATACATGTAAATGTTTTAGAACAGGTCTTAGAACATGTTTGTTATTGCCTATAGACATAATGAAAAATGATAATTACTTTGATATGTAGATTCAGGAGAGTCTGTAACAGATAATTAGGAGCCGAGCATGATACCTGTGAATCACGTAAATACTGAATTTTCTTATCTTTTCTTCTCTGGTATCCATGGGACAATTAGAGCTCAAGAAACATGAGACATAGCTCAAGAAGCATTTTACTTACAAAAATGTAGTTTATAAAGCTCAGCAGATTAAGAAAAAGTTGAGGTAGCCAGGAAGAGGGAGTGAGACTGGAATAACCAAAATGGTCAAGAAAAAGGAATTGCCTATTAGTGAAAACAACTCCTTGCAATTCTGTTTATAGAGGTTAAAAATAGCACGGAAGTCTTAAAATTCTAGGCCTCACTATTTTTTATTTAAACATAAAGAATAAAATCAGTTTGTGATTATAATTATTTGATATTACTAACTGTAGCTCCCTTACTAGTACTTTATATTGCCTGTTAAATCTTTTCTCTCTAGAATAGCAAGGTATACTTGGTGTGTCCAGGTGCTGCTTTTGCATCCCTACTATGCATATTTCTAGTTCACTGGCCACGTTTGAATTCTTGACTTTATTTTCTGCTCTCAGTTCTAACTGATCATCTCTCAAACTTTGCCATCTTCAGCTTCCCATGCTTCCTATATTATCTTATTCCTTGGTTTGTATCCATAAACCACTGCAGTTTATTATGGTATGGTTACCCTGGACAAATTTTGGGCAATGTGGGGCTTTAGGAATTAGGATGCAATATAAATATGTCATCATGCTCTGACTACCTCATCTTCACTATGGGAGGACAGTAGTAAAGACATAGATGTGAATTCAGATCCTGGGCTCTGCTACCCACCATTAAAATATTTATTACCTTTTGCAAATTATTAAAGCTCTCTGAACCATTTCATTCATAAAATGGCATAATAGTACATCACAGTGAAGTAGAAGGAAGCAGTAACTATTCCAAATTAGGCACTTTTTTTGAAGGTGCATTAATTCACATATATTGATACCCTTTTACATGTCTTGATCCCCATTACCCGCCCCTCCACTCCCCCCATCATGGTTTTTCCCCCTTCCCTATCCAATTTCAAATAACCAAATACAAATAAATCCAATATATCAGATAACAAAGTGAGATACTATAACAATATGAGATAACCAAGGGACAGCAAAAGAGATGAGAGATAACATAGTACATTAAGGACAACAATCATTCATTTTATGGCTTTTGTTTCAATATCCTGGAGGTCTTTTCAATTAGCTTCATACTATTTGGCCTTATGTATCAAGGTTTTGCTCTATTGTAGATCTCTGCTAGTAGAGCCCAGGGTTTCTACAGATTATGACAAATGAGGGAAACCATTGAGCCTAAGTTCCTTTGAGTCTGGCTTACTTCACTTAATATGATTTTTCCTAAGTCTTTCCATTTCCTACAAATGGATGTCGTTTTTTCTGACAACAGCATAGAATTCCATTGTGTACAAATACCACATCTTGTTGATCCACTCATCAACTGAGGGACATCTAGGTTGGTTTGATATTTTTGCTATGGTGAATAATGCTGCAATGAACATTGTTGTGGTAGTGGATGTAGTATGCCCTAGTTTCTGGATGGTTGGGTAAATGCCAAGTAGTGGAATTGCTGGGTCATAGGGGAGCTCTATGTTTAGCCTTTTGAGGCACTGCCATACTGCTTTCCATAGTGGTTGAACGAGTTTGCACTCCCACCAACAGTGTAGTAGTGATCCCTCCTGGCCACATCCTCTCCAGCATCTGTTATTCATTTTCCTGATCCTGGCCATGCTAACTGGAGTGAGGTGGAATCTTAGAGTTGTTTTGATTGGCATTTCTTTTATGACCAGAGATGTTGAGCATTTCTTCATGTGTCTATAGGCCATTTTTGTTTCTTCTTCAGAGAAGACTCTCTTTAAGTCTTTGGCCCATTTTTTAATGGGATGGTTGTTACTTTGGAGATTAGTTTTGGAGTGATTCAATTTTTTGAGTTGTTGATATATTTTAGATATGAGGCCTTTGTCCATTGTATGGTTGGTGAAGATCTTCTCCCACTCTGTAGGCTTCCTAATTAATTTACTAGCTATGTCCTTTGCCATACAAAAGCTCTGCAGTTTAATGCAGTCCCACTTATCCAGCCTTTCTCTTATTTGCTGTGATTCTTGGTCCTTATTAAGAAAGTTTCGACCTGTGCCAAGGAGGCCTAGTGTATCTCCTGTTCCTTCTTGTAAAGTTTTCAGTGTGTCAGCTTTTACCTCCAGGTCTTTGATCCATTTGGAGCTAATTCTAGTGCAGGGTGACAAAGAAGGATCCAACTTTAGTTTTCTGCAGGTGCTTACCCAGTTCTGCCAACACCACTTGTTAAAGAGGCTGTCTTTCTTCCATTCTATTTTTTTGGCTCCCTTGTCAAAAATTAGGTGGCTATATGTCTGTGGTTTAATATCTGGTTCCTGAGTTCTATTCCATTGGTCTTCAGGCCTGTTCTTGTGCCAGTACCAAGCTGTTTTGATAATTATAGCTCTGAATAGAGTCTAAAGTTTGGAATTGAAATTCCTCTGGCGCTGTTCTTTCTGCTAAGAAGTGTTTTTGCTATATGGGGTCTTTTATTATTCCATATGAAATTTTGGATTGCCTCTTCTATTTCTTTAAAGAATGCCATTGGGATATTGATGGATATTGCATTGAATTTGTAGATAGCCCTTGGCAAGATTGTCATTTTCACAATGTTGATTCTTCCAATCCAGGGGCATGGGAGGTTTTTACATTTCCTTAGTTCTGCTTTAATTTCCTTTTTTAGTGTTTTAAAGTTTTCATCAAAAAGGTCCTTTACATTCTTAGTTAAGCTAATTCCTAGGTACTTTATTTTCTTTGAGGCTATTGAGAAAGGAGTTGCTTTCCTGATTATTGCCTCATTCCTCTCACTGTTGGCGTAGAGGAAGGCAGTTGATTTTGGAGGGTTAATTTTTTTTAAATTTTTTTATTTTTTATTGTATTTAATAAAAGGGTAACATATTTGCCAGATAGAAGCTGCATTAATTCACATACATTGATACCCTTCCACATGTCTTGGTCCCATTACCCTCCCCCCCACCCCCCTTGGAGGGTTAATTTTATAGCCTGCTACCCTTCCAAAGTTTTGAATCAGCTCAAGGAGCTTGGGAGTAGAGTCTATAGGATTCTTTAAATACAGAATCATGTCATCTGCAGAGAGGGATAGTTTTACTTCCTCTTTCCCTACTTGGATCCCCTTTATGCTTGCTTCTTGCCTTATTGCACTGGCTAGAAATTCTAATACTATGTTAAAGAGGAGTGGAGAGAGTGGGCATCCTTCTCTCATTCCTGATTTTAGAGGGAATGGCTTTAGCTTTTCACCATTAAGTGTAATACTAGCAGTGGGGTCGTCATACACAGCCTTTCTTATATTGAGGAATGTTCCATGGATTCCTAGTTTCTCCAGAGCTTTTACCATAAAGGGGTGTTGGATCTTGTGAAATGCCTTTTCTGCATCTGTTGAGACAATCATGTGACTTTTGTCCTTGCTCCTGTTGATATGTTGAATTATGTTAATTGATTTGCGTATGTTGAACCAGCTTTGCCTCCCTGTGATGAATCCAGTTTGATCATAGTGTATAATTTTTTTGATAAGTTGTTGTAGACGGTTGGCCAGTATTTTGTTGAGAAGTTTTGCATCGATGTTCATCAAAGAAATAGGTCTATAGTTCTCTTTCTTTGATGAATCTCTGTGTGGTTTGGGGATGAGGGTTATACTGGCTTCATAGAATGAGTTTTGTAAATAAGCTTCATTTTCAATTTCATTGAAGAGCTTGAGGAGTATTGGTGTGAGCTCTGCTTTGAAGACCTTACAGAATTCAGCTGTGAATCCATCTGGCCCTGGGCTTTTCTTAGGTGGAAGTTCTCTTATTGCCATTTCTATTTCAGAGCTTGAAATAGGCCTGTTTAGTTGGATAAGTTCTTCTTGGTTCAGTGTGGGTATGTTAATATTGGCTAGGAATTTATCCATTTCTTCTAGATTCTCAAATTTGTTGGCGTAAAGTTTTGAGAAGTATTCCCTCATGCTATTCTGGATCTTCGTAATTTCTGTCGTGATTTTACCATTTTCATCTGCGATTTTGTTTATTTTGATGTGCTGTCTTCTTTTTTTGGTAAGATTTGCTAAGGGTTTGTCAATTTTGTTAATTCTTTCAAAGAACCAACTCCTTGTTTTGTCGATTCTTTCTATAGTTTTTTTGGATTCCAAATCATTTAATTCTGCTTTGATTTTAATAATTTGCTTTCTTCTTCTGGGATTAGGGTTGGTTTGTTGCTCATTTTCCAGGAGCTTAAGGTGAGACATTAACTTGTTTGCGCTTTTTCCAACTTGTTGTATGCACTCAGCGCTATAAATTTTCCTCTGAGTACTGCCTTTGCCATGTCCCAAAGGAGTTGGTATTTTGTGTGCTCCTTACTGTTAAATTTCATAAACTGTTGGATTTCTGTTCTCAAATTAGGCACTTTGAATAATGCTGTCCATCTGTCATTCCATGATCAGCTTAAGTCCTACTTACTTCACAAAACCTAGTCACCTCCCTATTCCCCTGCACTGGTTTCTATTTTTCGTTTGTTTTTTCGTTTTGTTTTGTTTTGTGGGTCTTGGGCACTGTCCCTGAGTTCTTCAGCCCTACCCCTTGAGCCACAGCCCCACTTCCAGTTGTCTAGAGATTAATTGGAGATAATCTTACAGTCTTGCGTGCCTGGGCTGGCATTGAACCGAGATCCTCTGATCTCATCCTTTTGAGTAGCTAGGATTACAGACATGAGCCACCTCACCTGACACACTGGTTTCTTCTCTGAAAGTCTAACCCCAGTTCAGCTAACCTAATGCTGTATAGTATTGTGTTTATGATGTGTTTACCTCTAGGTTCCATTTTCTGTAGTTTTAGTTACACATGGTCAACTGCAGTTTCAAAAATATTGTATGGAAAATTCCTAGAGTAATGTCATATTTGGGGTATGTGTGTGGTTTAGGGGCTTGAACTCAAAGCTTGGGTACTTCCCTGAGTGTTTTGGACCAGACTAGAACTCCACTACTTATCTATACCTCCAGTTCCTGATTTTGGTGCTTAATTTAAGAGTCTCACAGAATTTACTGCATGGACTGGCTTTGAACCTCAAACCTCAGATCTCAGCCTCCTGAGTAGCTAGAATTACAGGAGTGAGCCACCAGTACCTGATTTAATAGTAAGCATTACAATGGTTCATATATGCATAAAATGCTTCATCTGATAGTACAGGTAAAAATTTCTGACTTATTAAGAAAAGTTTTTGACGAACTATAAAATTATTGGGATCTACAGTAAGAACAAATCTAAAATTAAGGAGGAAAATAATTTTCAGTTTTATAGTTACAAATCAGACTGTAAAAGTTTGGAAAATGCTTATGATGAAAAAAAGGCCAGAGCCAATCACCAGAGGCTCCTAGCTCCTCAGGAGCAGCGCTTTGAGGATCAAAGTTTGAAGCCTGCCCAGGCAGGAAAGTCCATGAGTCTCTTATCTCTAGTTAAGAATAAAAAAATCCAGTAGTGCAGCTGTGTCTCAAGTGATAGGGCACTAGCCTTTGAGTACAAAACTCACTGACAGCACCTGAGTTTAAGCCGTAGCTCACTCACACAATACACACACTTTAAATTTGTAGGTGGAAAAAAAAAAGGAAAAACAGTCAAAGTAGATGACATTGGGGATTTTGAAACATATTCTCTAAGTATAAAGGGGAACTACCATACAAATGAAATGTATGCTTCAGTGTTGCTAATGGAGGTGTTACTCCTCAGGTCTCACTGTGTGTTTTCTTTACAGATTCTCGGGTCAGAGGCTGGTTTATGTTGGACTCTTACCTACCTACCTTTTTTCTTACTGTCATATATCTGCTCTCAATATGGCTGGGGAACAAATACATGAAGAATAGACCTGCTCTTTCTCTCAGGGGAATCCTTACCTTGTATAATCTTGGAATCACACTTCTTTCTGCATATATGCTGGTAGAGGTAAGTGTTTATGTAGGCAAAGATGGAGTTAGCAATTAAATTTGAGATGTAGTCACATGTTACCTACCAGAACTTTATGGGGTTAGTATTATTCTCATCCTACCTCCCACCTTTTTTAAATTGAATTCATGTTTACTTTTTTTTTTAATGAGATTGATCTCAGGTCCTCAAGCTTGTTAGGCTGGTGCTCTGTACATACTCAGTTCTCAGTACCATTTGTTAAGAACTCATAACTTGACTAGGCATGGAGGCTTATGCTTGCTAATTCTAGCTACCCAGGAGACAGATTTCAAGGGTATCGCAGTTCTAGAGCAACCTAGGCAAAAAGTTAGCAAGTCCTCATCTCAACCAACAAGCCAGGTGTGGGGGCATGTGACTTTGTTCCCAGCTACTTAAGAAACTATAGGCAGGGGATTGTAATCTGTAGCCAGCCCCAGACAAAAAGGGCAACACCTTATCCCCAGAATAACTAAAGTAAAAACAGGTCAGGAGCCTCAGGTGGCAAAGCACCTGCTTAGAAAATATTAAAGCCTAAATTCAAACACCAATACCACAAACACATAAGAAAACTTGAATTTTTCTCTTCCCAATTTAGGCAGATTTCTTTAGTCCTTAAATTGTCATTCCATGTTTCAGTGTGTCTAAGAGATAGCTGATCTTTCTAAACCTCAGTATCAGAACCCAAATTTAGACTCTACAGTGATTACCAGACTAGTTAAATATTATGCAAGTTCAATTAGTTTGGTGGAGCGCTAATCCAGTTAGTAGCTGCCTGTGTTATAAATGCATTCCCTTGTAACAAACCAAACCAAAGCATTTTACAAGTAATGAACAAGCAGTGAATATGCTGTCCTTTACAATCAAAAGTTATTTAGATATGTACTACAAGGAAAAAAGGTCTAAAAGTATTCATTTTTTTTAAAAAAAATTATTCTTGGGGTGATATCCAGAGAGATTGTGGTTACATTCATTAGGTAGTGGGCTCATTATTTCTTTTTTTTCATATATTTTTATTGTAATTAATAGAAGGGTTACATGATATTTGCCAGATAGATGGTGCATTAATCCCCATACATTGATACCCTTTCACATGTCTTGGTCCCCATTTCCCTCCCCCCACCCCACCCCTCATCTTGTTTTCCCCTGTTCCCTATCCAATTTCAAATACCCAAATACCAATATATACAGATATATCAGGTAACAAAGTGAGATACTGTAACAATATGAGATAACCAAGGGACAGCAAAAGAGATGAGAAATAACGTAGTACCTTAACAACAACAATCATTCATTATATGGCTTATGTTTCTATATCCTAGAGATCCTTTCATTTAGCGTCCTACTATATGGCCTTTTGTATCAAGGTTTTGCACTATTGCAAATCTCTGCTAGGAGAGCCCAAGGTTTCTACTGATTATGACAAGTGAGGGGAACCAACCTAGATGTCCCTCAGTTGATGAGTGGATCAACAAAATGTGGTATTTGTACACAGTGGAATTCTATGCTGTTATCAGAAAGAATGACATTGCTCCATTTGTTGGGAAATGGAAAGACTTAGAAAAGATCATATTAAGTGAAGTAAGCCAGACTCAAAGGCTCATTACTTCTTGAACAGTATTACCTCTCCTCCCCTCCCCATTTATCTTGTTTTTTCTTTACCTTCCTATTTTCAAATAGACACATAAATGTTTATACAATATACCAAGTACCAAAGTCAAATACAGTAACAACGTGAGATAAACCTGAAGGGGAAAAGAAAAAAAAATAACTTCACATAGTACATTAAAGGTATTCATTTGTTGTAACAAAGTATCTAAGAGAATATAGACAAAGGGAACAAAATCTTTTTAAAAGTTAGGACCACCTCATTCATACAAGTAACACATGGCTGATAACCATACAGATAGAATATTCTTTCCTGTTTTCCTTTAAATAAAAAAAAAGATCCTTTCCTTAAAATATAGGTTTACACTGGGTGCTGGTGGCTCATGCCTTTGATTCTAGGTACTCAGGATGCTGAGATCCTGAGATTTCAGTTCAAATCCAGCCTGGGCAAGAAAGTTCGTGAGACTCTTATCTCCAATAAAATACTCAGAAAAAGCCAGAAGTGGTGCTGTGGCTCAAGTGGTAGAGCACTACCTTTGAGCATAAAAAGGCTCAGGGATAGTATGTAGGGCCTCAGTTCCATCCCCAGGACTGGCAATAAATAAGATACAGGGTTTTGTTTTACCCAATATATCTGTTCATTTACCCAGTATATCTGTTCATTATGTTAATATGCACCATTCTAATAATAATTACTTACCATTACCTTAAATATATAAAGCTGTCATTGAACTGTAGGCATCAGACTATAGGAGATAGAATTTGGGATCAAGAAAGCCACGATGCTATTTGAAAATGACACAATATAGGTAATTATTAACTATCCTGACAGTGAAAAGATAGTTTTTTGTTTTTGACTTAACCTGAGATACCTTTTACTATATTCATTTATGGGCAAAAGTAAAGACACTGTTGAGTAACTTGGGGTCAGCCTGGAATCAAAGACAATACAGGTAGAAAATGACTGTAGTCTTAAGGTGCTGATGTAGTCTAGATATAGTTTACAGTTTCTAAATCTAGTTCAGTTAGGCGATTAGGAATGGCTTGGGGCCAGGCTTCTTGTGGTTTGACTGCTTAGTTTTGCTACTCAGTAATTACATTGTTAAATAGCTTTGCATAGGCCACAGGGATGGGGACAAGCTGGATAAATCTGGTTGAAACAGGAAATGTCAGATAACAAATATGCTGTGTCCTGTCCTGTTTTCATATAGTTACTGTTCCACTGTGTTCTTACTAAAAAATTAGATCAGAAAATTACTATATAACTATAGCCTGATTAATGCTTGAAATTCATACTTGTGTAAGAAGCTGAGCAGCTTTCTTCATTTGAAAAGAAACCAACATACAAAAAATTTACATATCCTTTAAGACGTGAGCAGAACCTCTTCAACATGGTCCCCAGAAACATAAAGTCCTTTTAGGGCTGTTGTTGAACTGGCTTGTAATAGAGCCTGTCCAGAAAATCCAAGGTGACATTCTTTCACTCAGTTCATTTGTCAGAACAGTGAAGAAAACACAAAGGTTCTGAAGCATTCTAAGTGTTATTTAGTAGCTCATCTCTTTTAATGGTCAGTATATGTTTTAAAAAATACAAACCTTACATATTTCTAAGGCAGCAGAAAATATTAGGCTACTTGCCTTCAGTACTTTGGGCAAATCAAACCCAAATAATCTTATATTCTAAAATTTCAAATTTTTATAAGGAACTTCTATAGGATTTAACAAAATAGATCAGCTTATTTTTTCTATAACATGAAAAAGATTGAATTGTAATCATCTTTGTACAAGTCTGAATTATCATCATCTTTCTACCATTTTGTAGTACGTAATCTTGAGAAAGGAGTTCACTGATCTAGTGTGTACTGAGCACTCACTGTCTGCCAGGCATGGGGCAAGAGGTACAGATTTTTTTGGAGGTTTTAGCTTTTTGAGAGTAATGTGGAAGATGGCAATCACTTTGTGTGATTAATAACTAAGTAGTATGAACATAATACAGAAAATGTTTTATGACTCTCTCAGTCCTGTTATCTGTAACAAGATCAAATAGTATAGAATTTAGTTTCTTCACATTTTTTAGTTGTGAAAACATTACTAGATGATTCCTTATATAGAAATATCTGATAATTTTCATTAATTACATAATTACTACTTGATGTTTACTTTGGCTAGTATAAAGATTTTTACTTTTGGCAAGTAAAGTTTAAAGTAAATATATTAAGGAGCAGATCCACTGATTTTAGTTTAGCATCAACAAGTAAATACTCTGGGTAATATATGTTTGAAGAAAGGATAGATTGGGGGAGGGATAAAAAATAAATAATAAAAAATAAAATTTAAAAAAGACCAAAAAACAAGGATAGATCAAATTCAAGGATTTTTACTCAAAAATGAAAAGATGTTAGGGATATGAATGGGAAGTTCAATTTGCATCCAGATTATTAATGTTGGTCTTTCTCCCCATTTTTGTTCTTTGGCAGCTTATTCTGTCGAGTTGGGAAGGAGGATACAACCTTCAATGTCAGAATCTCATCAGTGCTGGAGAAGCTGATGTCCGGGTGAGCTTGGGGAATGGCTGTTGTATATAATTGGTGTTAGATTTTTAAACGATGGCTACTACCTAGAAAGTTAGAAACAAACTAAAATATGAATATGCTGTAACAGAACTCAGTGTTTTTGTTGCTATTTCTTTTATTACTGATATTGCTGTTTTGAAATTTATGAGGTCATATCAGTCATAAATAATTTGAGAAAAATAAAAGTGATACTTATTATGACGTTAAACTAGCATGCAGTAATCATACTCAAATAAAAAATACAGAATGACTTATTTCTTAGCTTTATCTGTAAAAGAGGCCTAAGCAGTTTGTTCTAGTACAAGGCAGTGAGCCACAACTACCCAGAGGTGCTCTTCAAATGGAATTACTACTAGAAAGGTTGAAGATTCTTGGAGAAGTGGACAGTTGCTAGTTTGGAGCAGGAAGTAGATTTAAGATGAACCTAGCCTAGGATTCTAGGGTCATGACAAAACCAAATGGGACTCCCACAAGTTAGAGAACACTGCCTGAAATGGATTTAAATATATACTAAGTATATACTAAAATTCGCAAATTTAAAATACTAGAGTTTAAAATGAAAAAGAAAACTTTTAAGGTGGCCAACTAATACTAGAAAAAAATTGATCATTGATCATTTATCTTTCACATGAATTTCCACATAGGTGAAGAGGGAAAGCTCTCTATAGAAGAGAAAAATGCATTAAGTAATGAGAAGCAGTCACCGTTTCTTACAACTCTTGAGTGAAATGAATGGTGCAGACAGCAGTCATCTGTGACTGATGTAGTACAGAGATTTGCAGCACCTGAACTCACTGCTGAGTTTGAGTATCAGATATATGTGCTGCATAGGGAGGGGCATGGAGCCCCCTCAGAAGTATTTTGGCTAAACACAGATCTAGCCATGTCTCTTAACTGCTATTATAGGAAGTCTGGAACTTTGAAACCACATAAAAAATGCATTGTGGACCCTGCTTGGATCCGGTTTTAAATTCTTGGGAAAGCAACATACTTGAAACAGTTTGGAAAATCTGACCATAGACTGACATTAGGAAGGACTAAGGAGTTAATTGCATTAGACAAGACAATGTCAGAAGTATTTACAAGTGAAATATTTTGGAATTGTTAATAATTATACTTCTCCCTGTCCCAAAGAGCTGAGAACTGAAATTGAGAAAACTAGACTGACTTTCTGAGGTTTCATGATGGGTATGCCATGTTCATTGTGCTTATTCACCTGTATTAGTGGATAAATCTGTAATAAAGTATGTGTTATCAACAGACAGTATAAAGCAGTAAAACTTTAAGGCATTTTGAACTAGGAATGGGTAGATCATGCCTATAATCCTAGGTACTTGAGAGGCTAAGAATGGGAGGATTGTGGATTGAGGCTTACCTGTGCAAAAAACTCATAATACCCCTTTTTCAGTCCATAACTGGGTTCATTCATTGTTGTATGCCTGTAATCTCAAGCTACATGGAAGATTGAGCTAGGGAAGGTTGTATGGTTCCAGACTAGCCCAGCTTAAAACATTATCTTGAGAAGTAGAAAGTATAGCATCTTGAGAAATGTCTTATCAAAGTGCAAAGGTTTTGAGTGGTCCTGGGGTTTGAACTTGGGGCCTGGGTGCTGTCCCTGAGCTTCTTTAGCTCAAGGCTAGCACTGTACTGCTTTGAACCATAGCACCAGGTTTTCTGGTGGTTAATTGGAGATAAGAGTCTCACAGCCTTTCCTGCCCAGGCTGGCTTTGATTCATAAGACTCCGATCTCAGCCTCCTAGTAGCTAGGATTACAGGTATGAGCCACTGGTCCTCAGCTAAAACAACAGTTTTCCTATAAAGACCCTTTCCAATAAAGAAAGGTTTTGCCATAGATGAGGCTGTCTAAAGGACTCTAGAGGAAAAGAAAGTGGTGATTGTGACTTACCACTGTTAACTTGAGGACAACCAGTGTAGGATAAGGAACAATAATGCTGTCCTGGTGAACACTAGGCACTGAGAAAAACAGAATGAAATAGTGTCAGCCTCCCAGTGATCTGCTGACATGAGCTCACACTTGATGTACTTGTTGTGACTGTTGATTATAGAGGTGTAGCTGTACTTGTTGTGAGTGTTGATTATAGAGGTGTAGTCAGGGAAATTTGAGGATGCAAGTAAAGCGGCATCTGTTTCTGCCTGTGAGAGGGAAGATGACTAGGTAAAGTGGCATTTCAGAGAACTAGTAAAGAATGACTACAATGTGCCAGACCTGAGGAGTGGTGGATGCAGGAAAAGGGTGAAAGACTGGGAAAGTTCCTGTCCTGCAGAGAGGTAACACACCTTTTACTACGGTGGGGCAGGTTTCTTGGAATGACGAAAAATTGGAGTCTAATACACCAGCTTTTGCAATGGTCTGAGAAAGCAGCACAACAAACTAGGCAAGGCAGATGACATGCAGAAGGCTGAGATGAGCTGCACAGAAATCATTTCTCACATTTCTCTCCTTAATTTTTTTTAGGTAGCTAAAGTGTTATGGTGGTACTATTTCTCCAAGTTGGTGGAGTTCCTGGACACAATTTTCTTTGTTTTGCGAAAAAAGACAAGTCAGATCACTTTTCTTCATGTCTATCATCATGTCTCTATGTTCAATATCTGGTGGTGTGTTTTGAACTGGATACCCTGTGGACAAAGTAAGTAATTTTGAATTTTAGTTCTATGGAGTGGATTTTGAGTGACCATTAGTTTCCTGCTTGTGCAGAGAGTGTATACAGATGGGGAAAGGCAGAAAGCATGTGTCTGTCAGTAGTCATTTTGTCTCTGGCCTTTTTCTGTGCATCAGCTGTCAGTAGAGTGAATTAGCGCAATGCAGTCCAACTCATGTGGAAGATGGCCCCTTCTACAGCCATCATTACTATCATACAGGTGGAGTCAGTCCAGGTTTTATGACTTTACAAAGTCATAAAAAAAGAGTAATTACAATTCTGAAAAAAATAAGGCATTAGCTATGTGACCCCCAAGAATAAGAAATAAATATGGCTTAATTGAAGGCCCTCAGTCCCCAAAAAATGCATTTGAAGCCAGGCATTTATAGCACGAGCACATAGGAGGATGTGAGTTTAAGACTTTTATAATAGTGTGTATCTTCTATGAAACAACAAGAAAAACAAATTCACCCTGGCTCTTTCTGATGCACTGTGCTAAAATTTCAGTTTTACAAAACACTGAAACCCTTACTACATTGATTTCAGAGTCACTTTTGGATCCGTTGTGACCTGCAGTCTGAGAAGCACTGAATTAGACATCACTTCTATTTGTTACTGTCTTATTCCCATTTCCCTAGATTTGAAAATACTCTATAAAAATCAGAACGGGTAAGAGAAAAATTAGAACTTAAAAAGGACTTTTATTTCTTCTGGGACATAGGGTCTTGTAGAAGATGATAGATAAAATATCAAGGATATTTAGAATGTAAAGGCTCTCTTTGACTTAAAAAGGAGTCCCAGACTGATAAAGGCATCAGAAGTGAAAGATGTACTGAAAGCAACCTAGCCCACAGAATGTCCTACCTTATCAACATAGGCTACAGAGGCCAGTTGTCTTCTCATGATCTGGGGGTGATCTTCAGTCCTGCCACTGCCCAGCACTCAGAAGTACATAGTTAACTCTGGAATAGATGAAATTATGATTTGTTCTGATTGTACATTCTATTCGCAGCATCATGAAGTTGAATAGTCATTAACCGCTGTCATAACTTGACAGGTATCTTTCATTTCTACCTTCCTAGCTATTGATAAACTATAGTGAGAAAGAAAATTAGGGATGCAGTTAGCAAAAAATGATTTTTACTTATAATCTAGTGTGTTAATTTTTACAATTTCAAAAGTTTCATTTGTAACCACTGACATTTAACACAGTCATCACACTGGCTTATGTAAAGATGAAAAAGCTACTACTAAGTACTCACAGTTTTTTTTTTTTTACTTTTTTTTTATTGTAATTAGTAAAAGGGTTACATGATATTTGCCAGATAGAAGGTGCATTAATTCACATACATTGATACCCTTTCACATGTCTTGGTGCCCATTTCCCTCCCCCCCCACACTACTCACAGTTTTTTAATAAACACTGAAGTGAGTTATAAGTATAATAATATTGTTATCTGTGTCTTAATTATGCAGTTTATTCTAGCTTAAACACATAGTGTTTCTTATTCATGGATTTGCATTTTAAAGGTTACTAGTCTAGAATTAGAAAACTGGGGTAGACAATTTGAATTGATAAGTGTTGTCTATGTTGATCCCCATCACAGTGTTAAAAGATAGTATTGGGTTAGTTTACACCCACTTTCCAAATGAGAAAAAAACAACATATTCAAGAGGAGATAGTTAATAAGTTGTCCTCTTACCCCATCCCAGACTCCCCCGTTACAGGAGTGACAACTCACATGTGTAGATCCTAAATCCTGATTACTGCTCTAAGCAGTTCTATGTACTGATTTAGTGGTGAGATGGTAAGTTCCCTATTTACCAATACTCCATCTGTGACCCCTGTCTTTCAACTAAAACCTTTTTGGACACTTAATCCCACACAGAATGTAGCCTGTTTACCTTGGTTTCCTGAAATACCACTCTACTATGTTCAGAGAAGACATTTTTCCTCAAGGTCTCACTGCCTCACCCTGCTAAATCTTCTATCTTCCAAATTTTCTCTAGTAACTTATTCCTGTGTATGTTTTAGATAATTATAAAGGGCAGAATATATTCTTGTCTTGTTAGCATTCTATTCAGTGCTGTACAAAAAAACTTGGAATATTTTTTAGTTAGGTATGTGTATGCTTGTTGTGGTGCTAGGAATCAAAACCTGGGGCCTTGTGAATGCTAAGAAAGTGCTCTTTCTACAATTAAACGCTGGATGTGCCATTTTTGTCCAGTTAAAGCTAATTCTTTTAATAGAATTCTGCCAGTTTTAAGGTAACTTTTTTTTCTCTCTGATGAATGACAAGGAGGTTGGGTGGCAATGGCTCTTGCCTATAATCCTAGACACTCGGGAAGCTGAGATCTAAGGATTGTGGTTTAAAGCCAGTCTGAAATTCTTTTTTTTTTTTTTAATTTTTTTTTCCAGTCCTGGGCTTGAGCTCAGAGCCTGAGCACTGTCCCTGGACTTTCTCAAGGCTAGAGCTCTTCCACTTGAGCCTCAGCACCATTTCTGGCTTTTTTCTATGCATGTGGGGCCGAGGAATTGAACCCGGGTCTTCATGCATGCTAGGCAAGCACTTTAACCACTAGGCCAAACTCCCAGCCCCCAGTCTGAAATTCTTAACTGCCACAAAAAAGCCAGAAGTAGAGCTATGGGTCAAGTGGTAGAGCACTAGTCGTGAAGAAAAACTTCAGGGACAGCACAGTAATAAGGACAGGAAGACAGTCCCAATTCAAGTAAGAAATTCTTTGTTTAGAACTCGTTGAAAGTTTTATGCCAGTTTTGGCCTTCTGTCTCAGATTTTGTTATTAATGTGAACTTTGTTATGGGATTGTCCCATACATGTCACTCATTTTAAATTATGATGTGCAGGAAAATATCACTTGACAAAGAGAAATGAACCATCTTATTCTCTAGTAGTAGTAACTCCCATACTATACTTTTATAGGCTTCTTTGGACCAACACTGAACAGCTTCATTCACATTCTTATGTACTCCTACTATGGACTTTCCGTGTTTCCATCCATGCACAAATACCTTTGGTGGAAGAAATACCTCACACAAGCTCAACTGGTATGTTGTCCCTTCTTCATCTCTTCTCCTTGTGGCTCAGATGGGAAAGAGACAAGTCAGTGGCTTCAGGGCTAGAGGAATGGTTCAGTATTAAAGTACCTACTCAGAAAGTATGAAGTCCTGAGTTGAAACCCCAGTTTTGGCCAGGCGTGGTAACTCATACCTGTAATCCTAGCTCCTCAGGTGGCTAAGATCTGAGGATCAAGGTTCAAAGCCAGCCCAGGCACAAAAGGACCTGAGACTCTTATCTCCAATTAAACTTTAGAAAATGGGAAGTGGGGCTTGGCTCAAGGGTAGGGTGGTAGCCTTGAGCTGAAGAGCTCAAGGATAGTGCCCAGGCTGAATTCAAGTCCCATGACCCACCAAAAAAAAAAAAGTTTTGCTTACACATTAAAAATAAAAAAACTCAAAATCAAGTGTATGTGACTGCCTATTTTTCTCAAATGGTAATTTAAAATATTCTTTGTGCATAAAAACATTTTTTGTGTTTATGATTACCTTAAAAAGCTCTTTCTTTGAAATGCAAGTGGACTAGTCTTAGGTCTTGAACTCAGGACCTGGCCACTGTTCTTGAGTTTTCTTAAAACTAGTGCTCTACCACTTCAGCCACATCACCACCTCCAGCTTTTTTTGTGTATGTGATGCCAGGGAATCAAACCTAGGGCTTCATGCATGCTAGGCAAGTACTTTATCACTAGGCCAAGACATTTTTTTTGGGGGGGGGGCGGTCAGTCACGGGGCTTGGGTGCTGTCCTTTACTCTTCACCTCAACGCTAGCATTCTACCACTTGAGCCACAGCATCACTTCTGGTTTTCCGGTCATTAATTAGAAATTAGTGTCCTGGACTTTTGTGTCTGGGCTGGATTTGAGCCGTGATTCTCAAATCTCAGCCTCCTGAGTAGCTAGGATTACAGGCATGACAGTTTTAAAAGTAAATGTAGATATTAAAACTAGTTTTAAGTCCCACTTTTCCATCAGAAAATTTATAATGAGAAATTTTGCATACTTACTAATATACTGTCAAACCAACACTGGGACAGGATATACTAGTTTACTTCTACATTTTGCTTGGTTTGTTCTCTATAGTTCCTACGAACTATAGAGAGTAACAGTACTTGATACATGAACTGATGACATGTGGCTTCTGCGGGGTGGGATAGCACCCAGTCCACTTACCTGCTGTCTTCTCTGTCACTCCAGATACAGTTCCTGCTGACCATCACGCACACGCTGAGTGCTGTTGTGAAGCCCTGTGGCTTCCCCTTTGGTTGCCTCATCTTCCAGTCTTCCTATATGATGACACTAGTCATCCTGTTCTTAAATTTTTATATTCAGGTATGTGATATAACTCTCCACCATATGCATGATATGCTTACTTAATTTGTTCCTTTCGCATTATAAGCTCACTTAATGTTACTGATAAAATGATTGTAGTACATGCTTGTGAGTAAATTCAGATAACAGGCATAGAAAAGAAGAAATACATTCCTTTTCCTCTCTCCAGATCCATCTTGAGACTAATCAGAGTTAATGGTCTATAAGGTATTATAGATGTTTATAGATAGACCATTATAATGGTCTATTAAAACATTATACAGATGGATTGAAAAATCTTTATAGAACTTATGTCAGAAATACCATTGAGTTCTATGTACAGTTCTCAATTTATATCATATGTTTGCACTAGGCTCCCTAAATCTGATGAAGAATGCAGAAAAAATAGGGCATCTAATATAGTTTTAATGTGAAATTCAATAAGCTTGTATTAGCTACTTATCAAACTTGCTGTTCATTTGGAAAAATTTCCTTTAAACCAGTACATTGTGGGGTTTTTTAAACAAGTGCTTTCATTTCGTAATTTAAATGGGAGAGATCTTCAAAATACTATTTCAAAGCAATCATTGTTATGAAGAACCTATAAAAGCTAGATATCATAGGACTCAGGTGATTATAGACTTTAAATTACTCTTTGTGGCTGGGAAAATGGAAAGCTACATCAAAACCATATGTTTCAGCTGGGTGTGGTGGTTCATGCCTATAATCCTAGCTGAGATTTGAGGCACTAAAAAGTCTCTGAGACTCTTATCACCAATTAATCCAACAACAAGAGTAACAGCAACAACAAATAACACTATGTTTCCATTTAAAATACTTGTTTTATTTGAAACTGTATTTTCATTATCCAAGAAGCATTTTCCTGTTTTAAATTTGCTCAATTGAGCAAATCCATACTGGTTAATCCATACTGGTTTTAACCTATATTAGTTTTATACAAAATATAACTATAGGAACTGAGCTTTGGACAGCTTTTCAAATCTTGTTTGTATAAAATTAGACTGGGTAGGCTTTGTCTTTTTTTTTTTTTTTTTGCGGGAGTCTCATGGGGCTTGAACTCTGCTCCTGGGAATTGTCCTTGAGCTCTTCAGCTCAAGGCTACTGCCCTTCCCCTTTTCTAGTGATTAATTGGAGATAATTTAGTGCCTGGGCTGGCTTTGAACGACATCCTCCTTGGATCTCAACCTCCTGAGTAGCTAGGATTACAGGCCTGAGCTACCTGCCTAGCAGCTTTGTCTCTTTTATCTCTTATAAGTTTTCTTTGAGAACTTGTAAAGAAATAGCATTAATGGAACCAAACAAAAGCCATACTTGTAGGCAAGAACACGCTGAGTTAAAGGAAAGCCAAGGGATTCCCCTTCAGTGCTTGGCATTAGCATTGAAAGAATGAGGTGGCCTCTCAGAGATAGGAAGTAACATGGAATCTTTAGTTAACTACATACTAGTTCAAATCAAATCTTTGTCTGAAAGTTGAAAAGGTAATTTTAGCATTGACTGTTATTACCATGGTTTTAAAAATACAAGTAAGGAGACTGGGAATGTGGCCCAGTGGTAGTGTTTGCCTAGCATGCATGAAACCTTGGGTTCAATTCCTCAGTACAACACATACAGAAAAAGCCAGTAGTGGTGCTGTGGCTTAAGTGGTAGAGTACTAGCCTTGAGAAAACTAGAGGACAGTGTCCAGGCCCTGAGTTCTAGTACCAGGACTAGTAAAAATGAGATGAGAGATCAGGTGTTCTATCAAAATAGGAAGGATATGCTAGAGTGTGATAGTCAGTAACAGAGCTTGTGGGTACTGTCCACAAAGTCCTGGATTCAGCCCCCAGTACCTGGCTCTTTTATAGTTACAGGTATTTCAAGTAGGAAAAATGCTAATACTTCAATTGAAAACAAATGCAGAATAATTTGAATACTAACTTTGAATGGAACCCCATTTTGCTGATATTAATAAATTTGTCATGGTTTCTTAGTTTTATCTTTAACTGTATGCTTAAAAAGAGCATTCCTAATACAATGTCCAGGGCCATAGAAGACCATGTATTGTTTCATAACGGTGTGCAGTATTAGAGCAAGATCTTAAAACTTAAAGAGTCCTTTTTTTTTCTGGTGTACACATCCAACAGACCTACCGAAAAAAGCCAGTGAAGAAAGATACACAAGAACCACCTACAGAGAAAGATGTCAAGAATGGCTTTTCCAAAGCCTATGTCCCTGCAGCTAATGGAGTGATGACCAAGAAAACGCAGTAATAGTAAAGGAACAGGAAATGCATATCTACTGCACTAGTCTAACAGATTCGCTTGTTTTAAAGCAAAGACTGAATTGAAAGTTGTATGTTTTAGCATAAATTGTTTTGTGTTTATAAATCATTCATACCCAGAGTGTATTAATATATTGCTATTAGGCTGCTCTATTCATGGAGAGCTTTGGTCAGGAATGAGGTGATGTAACACTCGGCACAGGTGCGGCTTCTCCCCCTCCTCCCACAGACTTACCCTCATAATGCTTTACCCACACACCGCCAGGAAGCACGCAGTACTGCCCGTCATGCACGTCTTCACAGAAAGTTAGACTGTTGTTCACATTCAAGTCTGTGAGAGCAAATGGTTTGTAAACAACACACTAAGCATAAAACAATGCATAAAACAGCCCAGTTGTTCCTTTATATAGCAATGCCAGAAAATATTCAATACAATTATCAGATTAAGACAAATCCAATAAAATCTCTCAAGCCAGACTTGGTCATATTCTCACAGGTGCTTATTTGAAATTTGCCAGAGACTAGTTCTTAAGCAAGACCTGGGTGGCTCACACCTGTAATCCCAGCACTTGGGAGGCAGAAGCAGGTGTATCTTAAGTTAGAAGGTTAGCTTGGGCAAAATAGAAAGAATAGCTCCAAAAAGTCCTCATTAGTCAGACTTTGGGAGGAGCCACTCTTGGGTTTTAATTTGGTTTCCTTATTCACAGCTTTATGTCTGTCTCTCACATCAGTTGCTAAGACTAGATCTGGCTGGCTGCTCACTTCCTTTCTGAACAGGAGTAAAGTTTAATCTGCCCCTTTCCTTAGCATATGCATGCTAAGGAGATATATACATATATATATATATGTATATATCTATATGTAAGCCTGAATATAATCAAAATTAACAGAATCATCAGGGTAGAGTAAACCTTGAGTTTGTTAGCTATTTCCTGATAGCCTACATATGAACATTATTGCAAATACTTGCCACCAAATCCTGCAGCAATTTACGTTTTTTAAAACAGGATGCAAATGGTGTACAAATACAGAAAGATTCCAACACGGATGTGGGCTGGTAAGTCACAATAGATATGCTAGTTTGGCAAACAACACATCTTTTCCTTTCCCAGAACTGCAGTCTCTACAGAGAAGCACAAAAATAGATAGAAGCATTGACAATACAATAATTTCCTTTCCTTAAGCACAAAGAATGAAGACAAAATGTTTTCTAAAGATTTATGCTTATAAGATTAGACTTGCCAACTTTGACACTTCATCTTTCCTACTTTGTTTTCTAAATGTTTTAAAGTTTCGACACTAACTTCACACACATGACCACTGAAGGGGGCTTAACAGTTGCCTAAAATAATGGTGCCTTTCTGCCCCTTTTTTGCTCTCCTGAACTCATTTTAAACTTTCCCTGTTTGGAAAATCGTTCTCACTTTTTAAACTTCATGTATGCTTTCTCAGGGCTGGCCTGACTTTGAAAGGCAGCTAACACTTGTAGTCTTTGAGGGTGAATGTATTGTGCCCTGTAACACCTGTCTCTACTGGATGGTCATTTGTGTTGAGCAGACACTTTTCCTGTGTGATGCCCATTTCCTATGCTATTTGTCTTCTAAGTGGTTTTCTCTAGGGTGCTTAATCACCACTTAACACTTAACAGTTCTCTTCTGGGAACTCTTATTAAAACAAGGGCTAGCTTTTGAGTATGACTATGACTGCTGTTCTCTATGACAAGATACAAAGTAGCAAAGGAGAAAGTCCCTTGGAGAGAAAGGACTCAGGTTCAGTTTTAGTTCTCAAACACCAGCAGAAATTTGCGACCAAAGTGCATTCTGTGTAAAAACAAGGCTTACCGAGGAGAGAGAGATTGGCCCATGCGTCTCACTTGCATCATTCCTGCAACTGGAATGGGTTCAGGGGCGTCATGTCTGTGTAGCACACTGGGCCTTCCTGCAACAGACTTACCATCAAGAAACTCTAGACCAGCTCTCAACTTCTCAGAGCAAAGTGGAAACTGATTCTAGCCAAGCCTAGTAAAGCATTAGTCTTAAACTATTCAAGGGCTGACAAAAAAGTTCACAGAGCTATGAAATCTTGGGCCACAAAAATTGAATCAGGTAAATGTTTTAACTGTTGTGACTTGAAAAAAAAATGTTTCCCTTTAATGTGATTTTTATAAAACAAGATTGTAGAAAACAAAATTATAAGTGTTTAAAAAATGGAAAGGATGTTTTCCCAACTAAATTTCCTTCTGTGGGAATAAAAATAAATACTGTAAAGCCTGTTAATAATTATCCTCAACTTTAAAGCAAAATAGGATGTTTGCTTTGGAAATTAAGCAATGGAATTAAGCAAAATTCAGAATAGACTTTTGTGGGAGACCATTCCACTTCTCTCTTGTATTTCCATAGCATTTCCAAATGTCTCTGGGGTTACTTCTGTGAAATAAGGACATCACTTTTTTGTTGTCCTTTGTAAGTACTTGCCGCTTAAAGAACATAGCATCATGATTAGGGTGGACAGGGAGGCAGGAGAAGCCATTTTTTCTTTTAGATAAAATGCATTCTGTATGATTGTTGTATAATAAATTGATTTTTACACTGAAGAAAACATGTTGCATTTTTCTTATTTGGCTCCAAGAAGTTAACATGTGTGCCTGCATGGTATTCCAAATGACCTATCATGCAAGGATTTTATTTTTTACCAATAAAGTGATATTTTAGTAATTAATTTTAGATGTTTAATTCTTCATTTCAGTAGTAGTGGGCTCAAACTGGCTTTGGTGGTACATACCTGGAATCCCAACACTCAGGAGGACAAGGCAGGAGGAAATCGAGTCTTGCCTGGGGAAGGGGCGGGCAGCGTTTTATATAGCATTACTAGCACAATACGTTAAACTATTTCAGAACATAGTCATTCACAAGAAAAATACTAATTTGATAAGCAGAGGATTTAACAGTAAAAAAAATTATATATTACAGAATAACGTGGTAGGTGCTAGATTTGTTTGAAGAAAACACTAGGCAGAAACACAGCATTGTGATCTCAAGAGCTATTAAAACACCTGAAGCCATCTTGGCATTCCTTTAAAGAGCAGTTAGAGTATGTGAAATTATAGGCTTTCTTTCAGATCAAATTGCATTCACATATTTAAGGGACACTTCCCTGTCTAGCGGAAGCAAGGAAACCGTCATTCTAAGTGGCATAATCGGTTGTGGGGTAAAGTAAATGTCCTTTATTTGTAGATGATTTTTAATTTTAGTTGCACTGAAGGAACATGGGAATAACAGGCTGAAGACCTGGAATTCACACCTTCATTGAGCAACTTGGTGATCCAGGGAGCCCATTCCTGAAGATGCTGAGCCACATCTGGCAGACTATATGAACTAGCTATCCATCCAAGACGTGATGTTTGCACATTTCATGATCTGAGAATTGGGTACCTTAAGATCTTGCACTCATCAGTGACCACCTCCCACCTTTTACATTCCGCCTATTCACTTCCCTGGCAGAAGCCATTCAAACTGTGGCTCAAGAGCACTGAACACCACCAAAAAATTCTAAACACTTTTGCTTGAGCTGATGCCATACTTGCAACGAAGTGAGCCTGAGTTTTAGCAGATGTGACCCTAGCAACAAATGTTGCTGGGCATTAGTAGCTTGTACCTTCAGTCCTACTCAGATGCCTGAAATTTGAGAACTGCAGTTCAAAGCCAGACCAGGCAAGAAAGTCCCCAATTAACCATTTAAAAAGTAGCCTTGTAGCTCAAGTGTTAGAGCGCTGGCCTTGAGTACAAAAGCTCAGGGTCCGTGCCTAGGCTCTGAATTCAAGCCTCAAGACCAGCACATAACACAAAAATTACATATATGTGTGTATATATATGTGTGTGTATATACATATATATGTGCATATATATATATATATGCACACACATATAGAGCAGATTCTGTTTTACTGAACATCTACCAGTTTAAATATCAGTCACGTGTCTCACTTGGCATCCCAGGCACATGCCCCAGCCAGTCTCTACTTTTCTTTACCTATCATGTGATGGGTTCACATCCTGTTCTTGGGCTCTTCATGTCCTTTGGTTTCTGGATTCCTGGAGTACTTTGGCAGATTCTTTGTTTCTGACTTCTAACACTGGACTAAGTCATCTGCCATTTCCATGAAACCCAAAGGCAAGCAGGCTTGAGAGGTCCACGGGAACCAGACCATCATGGTGCCAAGAGCTGCAGGGCACAGTGGGGAGGACTTCCCACTGTGTGAAGCTGCAGCCAGACCCAGAAGGCAGAAGCTCCTGAGGGGATCGTTTAGGGAAGAATCAAGTCCGGTCCTTGTAAGTAGAATTCAGTTAAGGAGAGGCATAATGACAGTGCTATCATATTAAAATCTATGAATTTCTTCTAGAGAAAAGGAGGTTTGAATAGAAGATGAGAAGTAGTGTTTAGCTCTGGGTGCCAGGCTAACAAGCCACCCGTGTTCTGCAGCATCAGTAGGGGAGGGTCTCAGGAGAAGGAAGTCCTTGAGAGTAGCTAGTGAGTCAGAAGTCAGAAAGGAAAAGAAAATAGAAAACAACAACAAAAGCAAAAAGCTACAGAAGTTTATTGCTGGAGACTGGAGATCGGAAGGCACAGATAAATGGAAGAGAGGGGGAACTGGAGATGTGTGTGTGGAACCACTGCAGGATAGTTTGTGGAAGGTCAGGTAAAGGTGAGGACAGGTGGATGCAGTGAGAAAACTGGTGGGGCAGGTGCAGGGTCTCACACCTGTAATCCTAGCTATTCAGGAGGACTGTGGGTTGAGGACAATCTGGGTAAAAGCAAGAGAGTATTTCTGAAAAACAAATCACAAGCAGGATGATTATGGATGTGGCCTACATGAGAATGAGCTTTTTTGGCCCAATACCCAGAATAACCAAAAAAAAGTAAAAAATAAAAAATAAAAACAAAGGAAGAGCAAAGTAGGAAAGCAGAGAAGAAGTGATGAGGAGGAGAAGGAAGAAGAAAAAGAAGAGGGAGAGAGGAGAGGAGGGGTGGGGAGGGGTAGGGAAGGGAAAGAAGGGGAGGGGAGGGGAGGGGGATGATGGTGCTGGGTCCCAGAAGGCTCTCAGGGCATTAGACCTGCCCCCTGCGGTGCTGGACAGAGCAGTGGACAGCATCAACTCCCAGTTGATCCTGGTTGGTATTTCACGACGAGGTAGAGATTGAGGATTTCCAGATTTGGAAATGGGGAAGAGGTGGCAGCATAATTTTTCCATACATTTTTTATTGTAATTAATAGAAGGGTTACATTATATTGACCAGATAGAAGGTGCATAACTTCACAAATATTGCTACCTTTCTCATGTCTTGGTCCCCATTTCCCTCCCCCCCCATCCCTACCCCTCATCTTGTTTTCCCCCCTTCCCTATCCAATTTCAAATAACCAAATACGCATATATCCAATATATATCAGATAACAAAGTGAAATACTGTAACAATATAACCAAGGGACAGCAAAAGAGATGAGAGATAACATAGTACATGAAGAGCAACAATCACTCATTATACGGCTTTTGTTTCTATATCCTAGAGGTCCTTTCATTTAGCGTCACACTGTATGGCCTTAGGTATCTAGGTTTTGCTCTATTGCAAATCTCATGGCAGCGTAATTTATGACAAAGATCAGTTTTTGTGTGGAGAAACAGTCCCAGCTCCTTCAGCCAACAAAGAAATCTTCAGAATCCAAATCCTGAATTGCTGGTGATGAGCCAGGGTAGAAATATCAAGTGCCAACTTACTGGCTTCACAGGGATACCTGCTTTATGGCTTACTGTTCACTAGAACGTGGATCTTAACATCTTTAAAAGTAAAGGCAGCTTGTGACATGTCAGACTTGGATCTCATACTTAGATCTTTGAAATGTAAGGTGGAAGTATGCTTAATCATCCATTTGGACTTAAAGGAAGGCAATTTTAAATCAGTACTTCTCAGTTTCATAATGTTTGTATTTTCTTCCTAATAGTTATAACAGCCTCAATCAATAAAGCTCTGAAGTTAAAAGGTTATACTTTGATTTAGCTATTGAGATGATTAAAATTAGCCCTTTGACAGTTGACATTAGCATTGTCATTCCAACCTTAAGAAAATCCTATGTTTATCAGGGCTGCTGCTCTATTTCTATTGCCAGGCCTGTCTCCTTACATTTAATGCATATAATTCAAGTGTCCTGTTGAAGAGAAAATAAAATGTAGACCCACTTTCTCAGAGTGACAAGTTGGTGATAAAGGTAGAAAGATCTAAAGTGAAATCATCAGAGTATCAGAGTCTGCAATACTCTTGATATTCCTTGAACATCGGGACAAGATAAAAAGGAAAACAGCCAAGGGAAGAGAAATAGATGAGAGGACTGAAACATGACAGCTTAGTAAAGGGAATGCTTGAATGATTTTGCCAGATCAGAAGTAATACTTCTGAATCTGTATTTGATATTTTTGAAGCTCGGGTCTGTGAAGCTGAGACTGGTCCTTTAACAAGTACAGGCGCACATGTAAGATGGGAATGATGAAATAGTCTAGGTAGAGGTTAATGGCAAGTCTTTTCAGCTGGTGGCAGTGCATGCCCAAGATCATGGTGTTATGTTACCACAAAAAGGCCATGCATCTACAATAGAGAATGACTGACAGTGGGAGAGGGATCATCTAATATGCTCCATAACTTGGCGACCAAAGTAGATGTTCATGGTGGCCAAGAAATGTTATCTGCAGGATGAGAAATGTATAAAGCTAGGCCCTCAATCTTCCTTGACTGTTGTGCTGAAATCAGGAAGAAGTCAGAATCATTTACATGGAAAATTGAAAGGACCCTTTATAAACAACTTTGTTGTGTAAAAATCCACTAATCTGGCAGGTTGTTTGGAGCGATGGCCCCTCCTATTAGAAAATAAGTTTGCTAGAATGTGGGTGTTCATTTTCCTGATTTTTATAAATGTGCTTCACATACTTCTTGGAGGTTTAAATTAAAACATACAAGTGTGGGGGAGAAGAAAAGAGGGAGGAAGGTAGAGAGGGAAAAGTAGAGGAAAAAAGAGGACAGAAGAGGAAAGAGAAGAAAAGAAAGGGGAAAGAGGAGAAGAGAGGACAGAGGGAAGAGGAGACAGGAAAGAAGGGGAGGAAAAGAGAGGGAAAGAGAGAAGATGGGAAGGAGAAGAGAGAGAAGAGAAAGGGAGCTGGGAAGGAGAGTATGGAAAACAGAAGAGCAGAATGGAGCCCATCACAGGCTCCAGGAGTGAAAAGGAGGTGGCCATTGTTCCAGAGCTCAGCATGAGCTCAATGTGCTATCCATACTCACTGGTAAGGGGTGAGGCCATTTAGACCATGTCTCCCCCAGTGGCTGAGTTCAGGTTCCTCTGAGATGACTAGTGCTTTGGCCTTCTTTTTTGCCCCTTCCCCCAAAAAAGCATATCCATGCTGTGTCCTGCCCCCAGCCCTCCCCTCTCCAGACTAAGCAAGCAAGTCAGTGCAGCTCACACCACACCAGCTCAGCATGCTAAGACACGTGATCAACACTGAGTCCTCACCACCAAGTTCAGTACAAGATAATATAAGTACTCAGAAAGGATATGCTGCTTAAGACAGGGTGACTGGAGACTCAGGATACTTTTAAGGAGACAACCCCAGTAATTCTTTCTTCCTTTCCTTTCTCTCTCTCTCTCTTTCTGTCTTTCTTTCCTTCTTTCTTTCTTTCTTTCTTTCTTTCTTTCTTTCTCTTTCTCCCTGCCCCCTTTTATTTGGCACCAGTATTGTGGCTTGACCTCAGGACCTTGAACTCTCACATGGCTTTTTCCTTTGAGGTTGGTGCTCTATCACTTGAACTAGAGCTCTACTTGGGCTTTTTGCTGGTTAATTGGAGACAACCCTACAAGAGGGGTTTTTTGTTGTTGTTCTTTGTTTTTTTGCCAATTGTGGGCTTGAGCTCAGGGCCTGAGCACTGTCCTTGGACTTTCTCAAGGCTAGAGCTCTACCACTTGAGCCTTCAACACCACTTCTGGCTTTTTTTCTATATATGTAGTACCAAGGAATTGAACCCAGGTCTTCATGCATGCTAGGCAAGCACTCTACCACTAGGCCAAACTCCTGGCCCTGGTTTTTTTTTTTTTTTTTGTGTGTGTGTGTGTGTGTGTGTGTGTGTGTGTGTGTGTGTGTGTGTCTGTGTGTGTGTGTGTTTCTTATTTGGTTCTGGCTAGCTTTAAATTGCAGTCCTCAGATCTCAGCCTACTGAGTAGCTAGGATTACAGGTGTCAGCCACCAGCACCTGGCAACCTTAACATTTTGTTTTGTTTTGGAAACTTTCAATTCATCCTTAAGATCAGCTCTTCAAATACCTGCCAAGATGACTGAGATTTGTCCCCTCCTTTCCATTCAAGGTTTGCTAGTCTAGTTGTGACCTTTGTTTCTAAATTAATCTCCCCTGGAGTATTGGACTCAGCTCTCCCACTACTATTTGAACAGTCTTCCTAAACAACATTCCCAATTGAAAATCTCAGCCACACTGGAAATCCTTCCAGTCAGTAGAGACACTTTAGTTAGGGCCTTGCAAGTTCCCATTAACACTCCACAGTATTACAGCACCAAGAAAACCCTGTCGTGTGCCTCAGTTTCTGCTCCTATTAGTCGCTCTTCTTTCATGCTAGAAAAACTTCCCTCATTCTTCATGAACTGCTTCAAGTGACCTATCTGCTCCAGGAAGCCATTCCTAATTGCCTAACAAAAAAAATGATGTGTCCCTCCCTCCTTACAACTCCCTTGTTCACACATATGCAGCCTTGATGGCCAGAGATCTGGATATCTGGTTCCTCATGAGTTCTGAAGAGCTAAGAACATATCTTATGCACGCTAACATCCTACTCATAATCTAACAATCTGGGGTTTGCAGAGAACAGTGCTCACACACACAGAGGCCCTCTACACCAGCAGACATGGAGTTGCTCACATCTCCTCCAGGGAAGACGCTCAATGCAATCGTACTAAAATCCAATTCACCAGAAATGGTGGACCTCGAACCTGAGAGGCTGAAAGAGGCATAATTCAACCTTAGTACTGTTTTGGGGGAATGAAAAACAAAATCCAAGTGTTCTTATGCTCTAAAGCAGTTGAACAATGTACTAACACAAAACCATTGAAAAAGTTTCTAGGCCCGGTGCAGTGAATCACACCTGTAATTCTAGTCAATCAGTAGGAGGATTGAAATTCAAGTCAAGCCTGGGCAAAAAAATTAGTAAGACCCTATCTTAAGCAACCAGCTAGGTGTGGGTGGTTCATGTTGGTTATTGAGGTTAGCTGCAGGAGGGTTGGTGATCTAAGCCCACCCTGGGCACAAAAATGAGACCTTACCCGAAAAACAACAAATCAAAAAGGACTTCAGACACGAACAAGTAGTAGAGCACTTTCTCAGCAAGCATGAGACCCTGAGTTCAAACCTCACTACCACCCCTCTCAAAAAGACAAAAGCAAAAAAACCTGAAGATTACAAAAAATTAAGGCATTTAAAAATTAAGAGTTTTAAACATTTTGGGGGCAAATACATGTGACATAGGATGTAATTTACTAAGCTATATAGTGAATAAACTTTAATGGAAGGTCTGACATTTCCTATTTGATCATAGTTCCTTTGTAAATGGCTTTCTAGTAAGTAGCTCTCATTGTTTTAAAATAAATTGAAATTTTCAGCTATGTATACAAATTCATGCACTCAAACTTCATGAGCATGAGAATATTTAGTAATCATCCCATGGTGACTATTTATCTTCTGCCAAGGAGGACAGTTTTTGAGATGGATAAGTACCTGGTTCCTGTAACCTTAGCAACTCAGGAGTCTGAGAAATAAGAATTACAGTTCACAACCAGCCAGGACAGAAAATTCAATGAGGCTGTAAGGCTCCATCTCCAATTAACCAAAAAAATGCTGCACTGGAGGCATGGTATAAGTGATAGAGAGTCAGCCAGGCAGAATTGAATGAGTTCAAGGTCTTAAGTTCAATCCATGGTACCAGACCCTCAGCCCGTCCCTCCCCACCCCACAAAAAAAAGAGAGAAAAGGATGGTTTTGTTAAATTGTTAAAGGAACTAGAATATTAGCCGAGCAAATGAGTACTCCTGACAGCTTTATTTTTTTAAATACAACACTATTTTCATCTGTAATATTTCCATAATTTTCAATCTGAGTTTTCCTTTTTTTTTTTTTTTGCCAGTCCTGGGGACTGAACTCAGGGCCTGGGCACTGTCCTTGGACTTTCTCAAGGCTAGAGTTCTACCACTTGAGCCCCAGCACCACTTCTGGCTTTTTCTATGTATGTGGTACTGAGGAATCAAACCCGGGTATTCAAGCACTCTACCACTAGGCCAAACTCCTGTCCTCTGAATTATATAGATGCTGCTGAAGTTTATGTTTCCACAAAAAGTGAAATCATTCTCTCAAAATCAATTTTACTTTTAAAAATCATAAGAAACAAAAAGCAGCATCTCTTCAAATTGTCGAATACCTGAATTTCCTATAACATGCCTCTAATTTAATATAAACCCTAACTGTTGTGAACAAATGAAATGTAATGCAATTGCAAAATACTAGCATATTCCAGTCAATTGTAGCGTAGCAGTTCCCAGAGAGCAGAACGCACTGAATGAGCACCAAGCTTTACTCATGGAGGTTGTGAAGGATGTGGCCCCCGCCAAGGGTAACTTATCTTGACCTTCAGATGGCTCAGACTGATGGGGAAAAAAAACAGAAGACAATATATAGTCAAAGCTCAGCTATCATCTCTTGCTTATCACCTCAGGACTCAATGAGCCAGCTTGCTGTAGTATGCACACTTATAATCCCAGCATGCAGCAGCAGATTGTGCCAGAGGATCACAAGTTCCAGGCTGGCTTAGGCTAGCACAGCAAGACCCCCGTACATAGCTGAGACTCTGTCTCAAAAGAATAAATCCATCAAGAGAGCTTAAGCTAACATGAACAGCATTCCTTTGCATCAGCTATGGTGTAGGGAACTCTGGAGCCAAAATATAGGTTAAGTCCTTTACCACAAATTCCAGTTTATAAATTTCAGGGAAATAGTGATCTAAAGATCTCTTGAACATTAAACCCTCCTCAGGCTCAATAGGAGCTGCTCCTTTTAATCTCATTAGAGCTTCTTCCAGTTGCCTGGCCTTTATCCAAGGGCAATGAGTTTGCTGATCACAGGTGTTCCTATTGCCATTAAAAAGGATAATGCAAGCAGTTTGGAGGTTCCTCAAAAACTAAACATAGACTTTCCCTACAACACAGCCATACCATTCCTAGGCATCTACCCTGAGCAACATGACCCAGGATAGAGACTGCACCGTCATGCTCTTCCCCGCACCCCGACGATAGCCAGGAATTGGAAACAACCCAGATGCCTCGCTACAGATGGATGGGTACAAAAAGTGTGGTACATATATACAATGGAGTTCTACATAGCCACTAGACAAGAGCAAACAATGGCATTCACTGGGCAGTGGATGGAACTAGAGATAAGCCAAGATCAAAGGAACAAAAGGAGCATGGCCTCCCTGACATGTGGGTATTAGATCCAAACAGTACAAGAGCGATGACTCAGTACTCAGGTATTCCAGGTCATTGACATGAATTTGGAGATATATCTATCCTATATCCTATCTATGATAGGATATATTGTACAGACATATGGATATACATTGATATATTATATAGATCGATATGTATCTATGACATACAAAGATTTGGCTTAATTTTAATTATGTTCTTTAATTTATGTACCAGTGATTGCATATAGAGATTTTTTTCTTGAATACTTGACTATAGAACATGGTATTTGAAATATGATGTAAAAACTCAGTTTTAATTTTAAAAGAAAAAAGAAAAAAAATACTAGGCTGGGAGTTTGACCTAATGGCAGAGTGCTTGCCTAGCACACACAAAGATTCTGGTTTGATTTTTTGGTACCACACACATAGAAAAGAAAGAAGACTGGAAGTCATGCTGTGGCTCAAGTGGTAGAACTCTAGTCTTGAGAAAGCCCAAGAACAGTGCTCGGACCCTGAATTCAAGCCACAGGACTGGGGGAAAAAATATCAAGATTGGGCACTGGTAGTTTATACCTATAATCCTAGCTACTAAGGTGGCTGAGATCTGAGGATCATATTTCAAAGCTGGTCTAGGCAGGGGAAGTCTGTAAGATCCTTATCTCCAATTAACTAGAAAATGAGCCAGAAATATAAGGTGTGGCTCAAGTGGTAGAGCTACAACCCTAAGCATGAAAGTTAAAGGATAGCGCCCTGAGTTAATACCTGGGGCTGCAGGAGGGGGGGTAGAACTCATATTTTATCTCCATTAACAGGTAAGGCAGGCACAGAAATGATGGGATTAAGGATGAATAAATACAGCAGTGATACTCATTGGAAAATACACACACACACATATATATCACTTGTAGGAAGGGATTAGGGAAAAATTGGGAGGGAACAAGGAAAGGGATGACATTGTTCAAAAGAAATGTACTTTTTATCTGACTTATATAAATGTAATCCCTCTGTACATCATCTTCATAGTAACAATAAATGTCTTTTTTTTTTCTGCCAGTCCTGGGGCTTAAACTCAGGGCGTGAACACTGTCTTTGGGCTTTCTTAGACCCCAGTTCTCTGACCACTTTCATCCCCAATCTACCTGGCCTCCCCAGTCTCCCATTGGGCTCCATCCTTTCGGCAGAAAACAGACATTTTCAGGAAAAAGAATAAATCTTCCCCTGCCTCTTGCATTTGTTCAGCCTTAGTCCCTTCTGAGGGCAGGTCTTCCCCTATTCCTCTCTCGACTAGCTTTCTCTAATTCTAGTACAGGAGTAACAACCTTAATCTGAAGCTTTAAATTCTCCAGAGTATTTCAGATTTATGATTTGGGGATTAGGGCTGCTCAACCAGGAAAATGCACACAAATATGCCAGAACTAGGAAACCTTTCTGTTCTCATGAATTTGGCGGGCGGGGAGACTGCACTCCTCAGCGTCCCCTTCCCAGCCAGCCTCCGCTAGCACCCTCACCTCCACAAGCACGTGTTACTGTCTCTCAGAGAATTCCTAGTGACATCTTGGCCATTCTTCTGCCTTGGGGAGGTTTCTGCGCACTGCCTGCCATGGACTCCCACGATCTGATCTGTGAGTTTCCTCATGCCTCATCGTCTCTAGCCTTTTGCTCCAAGCCCACCTCCACTATGTATTTCCAGGCTGTGTCACCATTACAGACCCTTTATGTGACTGTTTTCCCTTTTGGCCTTCTTTTCTTTCCTCCCTTCTCTTCCTTCTTTCTTCCCTGCCTTTCTTTCCTATCCCTCCTTTTCTTTTCTATCCTCTCTTCTTTCTCTCTCCTTCCTCTTCCCTCCGTCCTTGCATTCCTCCTCCCTCTCTTTCATTTCCCACTCCCTTTCCTCTATCTCCCTCCCCCACTTGTAATACTGGAACTTGTCTCAGGACATCTAGAGTTTTAGAGAACTACCCTTTGCTTAAGTCATGCAGCCAAGCCCTTTTAGCTCTGGTCTCTCTGTTTGCTGTGGCTGGCCTAGACAACAATCTCCTGTTTTCATCTGCATCATAGCTAAATGACAGTGTACAGCACCATGCCCAACTATTGGTTGAGGCAGGGGGAGGGAGGTCTCACAAATGATTTGCTTGGACTTGCCTCAAACCATAGTCCTTTAGATGTCAGCCTCCAGGCAGCTAGGACTATACGCATGAGTTTATAATCAGTTCAACATCTAATTTCCTGACCACATTTCCCTGGCCTTTTAAAGTAACTTGCCCTTCTGGTTCCATTACACAACTTTGTTTCCAAAGAGAATGTTAATCCATGGACCTCATCAGGCAAACAGGCTTCGGAGCTCCCTGCAGTATGACCTTTCTACCTTTCTTTCTTTCTTTCTTTCTTTCTTTTTTCCTTTCTTTCTTTCTTTCTTTCCTTTCTGTCTGTCTGTCTTTCTTTCTTTCTTTCTTCCTTTCTTTTTTGTGGGTCATGGGGCTTGAACTCAGCCTGGGCGCTGTCCCTAAATTCTACAGCTCAAGGCTACCACCCTACACTTGAGCTAAGCCCCACTTCCCATTTTTTAGAGGTTAATTGTTCCCAGGCTGGCTTTTGACCTTGATCCTCAGATCTCAGCCTCCTGAGCAGCTAGGATTACAGGCGTGAGCCGCTGTGGTTTGGAGTATAACTTTACACACTCCCAAGCAAACCACAATCTCTGTGCCTAGTGTCCTTCTGGATTCTTTAAAACCATACTTTAAGTAAAGCCACCCTCTCTATCTTCTTTATGCTTGAACTAGAATAGAACTTTGCTGGATGCTGATCTCGTGTAAACTTTAACATTACAAACTCCCAGGACAACAAAATCTCAACTTATTTGGGCTCATTTTTATAGGGAAGATTACTTCTTTGATATATATGTATATATATATATTATTTTCCAGTGTTGTAGACCAAACCCAGGGCCTCAATTATGCTAGGTAAGCCCTCTATATAAGGTAAAATCGTATATAAAACCATCAAGATATTATAATTATTATTTTCAAGCTTGGTAAAACAAAAATATCCAAATCTGATCATTATTCCTTCTACATTGGTAAAATGTATATAAAGATGTGAAGAGGTCGAGATCTGGTATTTTATTAAGTATGGTAGCAAATGCTTAAAACTCCAGTATTTAGGAGGCAGAGTTCAAGAGAATTGCTGTTCAAGGCCAGATGGAAGGGAAAGTTACTGAGCCCCCCTATTTCAATGAATAAACTTGTATGACTGTACACACCCATCATCCTACCTAAGTTAGGGAGTGTAGCTGATGGTGAAATAGGGTCCTAGTTTCATGAGTTCTAGTCCTGAGATTACTGGGAAGATTCCATCAAAATCCTTCAGTTCTAGGCTTGCAGCTAGCAACTTTTCCCTTTGTGACCTAAGACCATTCCTAGCCACATCCAGCCACAAATCACTATGTCACCCACACTGTGCCCATACCTGCAGGAAGGCCGCTCCTACATGCTACACATCCAGGAGTGTAAATGCCAGTGTCATGGTAAAATGTTACCAAGGGATGTAGAAAAGGGCTTCTCTGCAGCGCACAGACAGGGCCAAGCTGCCGTGCCTAAAGCCCCAACAGCACTCACACCTCTCCCTTGGGACCTCATGATAATGCTCTGACTCTCACGCCAGCAGAGTGTCTGCCTGAGCTCCAAGTCCCCATGGAGGACCTAGAAAAAGTCCCTGGTTGTCTAAACCTCAAGTTGGAACCCAACATTCCCTGTAGGACCTATGCTACCCTATGCCACAGAATTGAGGCTACTGGGTCTCACCCAGGCACCTCTGACCTTCATCCTGAAGAACTGAGATAAGGCTTTCTTCACATCCTATGACTTTGGGATCATGATTGTTGATGCCAACCTTTGGTGCCACCTGCATTTACCATGGACAATCTTCTGCATACGTTGTACCACTGAGCTTATGATATTCCCAGTGCCATGAATACTTGAATCTATAACACTTGAAGACATGCAACTCTGCAGCCCTTAGCCACTGCAACAGCAAAACAGTTACTCCATGACCTGCTGCAATCTAAACTACTGAGGCACTCAGAGACTCTGCTAACATCGATCACAGGTGAAGAAATCACACAGAAGCTGCATTTTCAGCTCACCTACAACAAAAGGCAAAACACCTACCCAACAGATACCTTGTATCAAATCTAAATGAAAAACTCTTCATACAAAGCTGGTCCATAGAATACAACCTTGGAATCGAGAAAACACATTCAGGATATAAATGAAAAACACAGCACAGAAGTAAACAGAAAACAAGCAGTCACACAGTTTGGAACTAAAAATACCAATCGCTGAAGTAAAAAACAAATATCACAGAGAGTCTTCATATCATGCTAGCACAAGCAGGAAAATAATTTCTGAACTTAAAATACAGTTCTCAGTTTACCAAGTTGTGAGGAAAGAAACATTTATGGTAAAACATTAAAGCAAGCAAACAGTGGCCATATGGAAATTCCAGGAGGAAAAGAAAAATGTCAAAAACCCAAAGCTTTAGGACCAGCATCTACCACAGCTACAATCCCAAGTCCCATCTCCACTTTCCTCATGGGAACTAGAGTAGACCTCCTGAGGCCTAATCTATAGCTTTGAGACCTGCAATCACTTAAGTTTACTTGTCCTGTTTCTGCCTTCCTTCAGAAAAAAATATTAAAAACATATGTTTATTGTTATTGTCAAGGTGATGTAGCGAGGGGTTACGGTTACGTAAGTCAGGTAATGAGTACATTTCTTTTTGAACAGTTGCTCCCCCTTCCTACCCTTTCTCCCAGTTTTTCCCTCCTGTCCCCACCTACAAGTTGTATCACTCATTTTCAATAAAGTGTCTCACAAATATCACCGTGGCAATTTTTCATTTGTTCACTCTTTGTCCCTCCTTTCTATTCCCCCTTACCATCCCCAAACAGATAAACAAAAAAGCAAGACAAAGGGTAAGGAAAAAAAAAACAGTAACAAAAGGAAAATAAAAGCCAGGTGCGGTGGCTCACACCTGTAATCCTAGCTACTCAGGAGGCTGAGATCTGAGGATCAAGGTTCAAAGCCAACCTGGGCACTAAAGAACCTGAGAATCTTATCTCCAATTAACCTCTGGAAAATGGAAAGTGGGGCTTGGCTCAAGGATAGGGCAGTAGTCTTGAGTTGAAGAGCTTGGGGACAACACCGAGGCCCAAGAGTAGAGTGGTAGCCTTGAGCTGAAGAGCTCAGGGACAGTGCCCAGGCTGAGTTCAAGCTCCTTGACCACCCCCTCACACACACAAAGAAAACTGTACCCTTCAAAACTAAAACACAGGGCTGAGAGTTTGGCCTAGTGGTTAAAGTGCTTGCCTAGCATGCATGAAGACCCTGGTTCGATTCCTCAGTACCACATACATAGAAAAAAGCCAGAAGTGGTGCTGAGGCTCAAGTGGTAGAGCTCTAGCCTTGAGAAAGTCCAAGGACAGTGCTCAGGCCCTGAGCTCAAGCCCAGGACTGGCAAAAAAAAATAAAATAAAACTAAAACACATGTCTACCTATCTCCACCTCCAACTTTTATTCTCTGGGTGATAGTGAGCCTTGGTCTGAAGAGCTCAGGGACAGTGCTCAAACCAAATTCAAGCCCCATGACCCCCCTCCACACACACACAAAGGAAAATGAAAACTATTATTATCTAAGAGGTATGTTCCTGAAAATAATTAAAACCATATATGACAAACCTACCACCAGTATTATACTTAATGGTGAAAAACTAGAACCATTTACCTTAAAATCAGGAACTAGACAGGGATGCCCACTTTCCCCACTTCTCTTCACTATAGCACTGGAACCCTTAGCCAGAACAATAAGGCAAGAGAAGAACATCAAAGGGATCCACATAGGAAAAGAAGAAATTAAACTATCTCTATTCACAGATGACATGATCCTTTACTTGAGTGACCCAATAAGCTCCACTCCCAAACTCCTAGAATAAACCACTTTAGCAAAGTGACAGGATACAAAATTAACCTGCAAAAGTCAGTAGCCTTCTTGCACACCAACAATAGACGAACAGAAGGCCAAATCAAGAAAATGATCCCATTCTCAATCGCCCTCAAAAGAATAAAATACTTTGGAATTAACCAAAGATGTAAAGGAATTATTTAATGAAAACTATAAAAGCCTAACAAAAGAAATGAAAGAGGATACCAGGAAATGGAGAGACATCCCATGCTCATGGCTAGAGAGAACCAACATAGTGAAAATGGCCAGACTGCCAAAATTGATATACAAATTCAATGCAATCCCCATCAAAATCCCAAAGACATTCTTTACTGAAATAGAAGATACAATCCAAAGGTTCATAGGAAACAAGAAAAGACCTAGAATAGCCAAAACAATTCTAGGCAAAAAGAGCAATGCTGGTGGTATTACAATACCAGACTTCAAACCACATACCTATAGTCAACTTGTATTTGACAAAGGAGCCAAAGATATACAGTGGAACAAACATAGTCTATCCAATTATTGGCGCTGGCAAAACTGGGCAGCCACATGCAAAAAACTAAAAATTGACCCTAGCCTTTTGCCATGCACAAGCATTAACTCAAAGTGGATCAAAGACCTCAATGTCAGATCGGAAACCTTGAAACTGCTACATGATAGAGTAGGAGAGACACTGGAACTCATAGGCACAGGCAAAAGATTCCTGAACAGAATTCTAGGGTCACAACAGATTGGAGAGAGACTCGATAAATGGGACTACCTAAAAATAAAGTTTCTGCACAGATAAAAGAACAGCCACAAAAGTAGAGAGACAGCCAACCAACTGGGAAAAGGTATTTACCAATAATACATGTGACAAATGCTTAATATCCGGTATCTACAGGGAATTCAAGAAACGAATCCTCCCCAAACCCAACAAACCATTCACTAAATGGACAAGGGAACTAAAGAGAGACTTATCAGAAGAAGAGATTAAAATGGCAGAAAAGCATATGAGAAAATGCTCATCATCCATGGTCATAAAGGAAATGCAAATAAAAACAACCCTAAGATACCACCTGATCCCAACAAGAACGGCCAAGTTTTTGAACTCAGACAGTAACAGATGCTGGCAGGGTTGTGGAGAAAAAGGAACCCTACTGCACTGCTGGTGAGATTGTCAACTAGTTCAGCCACTCTGGAAAGCAGTGTGGAGGTTTCTTAAAAAACTGAAAATTGACCTTCCCTATGATCCTATCATACCACTTCTGGGCATCTGTCCTGAACATCATAACCCATGATATGATAAAGACACCTGCTCAGCTATGTTCATCTCTGCACTATTCACAATAGCCAGGCGATGGAAACAATCCAGATGCCCTACTGCAGGTGAATGGATACAGAAAATGTGATATATATATATATATATATATATGGAAAAATAATGGCATTTGCAGGGAAGTGGATGAAACTAGAGCGAATCATGTTGAGTGAGACAAGTGAAGACCAAAGGAACAAAAGGCGCATGGTATCCCTAATATGTGGCTATTAGATCCAAACAGTACAAGAGCAAGGACTCAATATTTGTATACCCAATGCTATGGACATGGTATTGGAAATATAAACATAACTCCATAGTCATAAAAACCTATGACTCTATAGACAATGTTTTATTTCATAAATATATATCTATGATATACAAACCCTTAGCCTAATTTTGATTATGTTCTAAATACTAAGTGCCAGTGATTATATATAGAGATTCCCTTCTTGAACACTTGTTTAACATGTCATTTGAAATATGATGTAAAAATCAATGTTGATCAATTCTTTAATAAAAATTTTAAAATACAGTATCTATCCTAAAGTCAATATTATTGATTCACATGGCACAGAATTAAAATGATATTGATTCAGCCTCTTGAGTGGTAGCCATGTTAATATTGTCCAGATTTACATTAACCTTCATTTGGTAATGGAGATACCTTGACAGAATTTGTCTACATTGCTGTAGCATTTGCTGAATCATGTACTCGATTTGTGCTCTTTCAATAAAGTTTGCCAGATGAAAAAATAAAATGGGAAAATCTCTTATTACCGTTTCTTAGAGTTCATTTATTCAATAAATATTTTATATGATTATATACACATAGCCATTGAATCTTTGTCATCCTTTCCTGAGAATATCCTCTTTTAGTCTCACTGTGTGAATGTCTAGATACCTGTATATTTTATCATGCTCAAATCTATTTTTATGTTTTAATATTCAATGTGTTTATGGGACTAAAGACTTGAAGAGAAACTTCTCAGAAGAAATGAGAATGTAAATCAAAGCTACATGGAGATTCTACCACCCCCCAGTAAGAATGGCCATTATCAAGAAAACTATCAATATTAGATGCTGGCCAAAAGGAAATACTACTACACTGTTGGTGGGAGTGTAAACTCCAAACACTCTGGAAAGCAGTATGGAGATTTCTCTAAAGGCTAACCATAGAGCTACTCTATGACCCAGCAATCCTACTCCTGGGCATTTACCCAAAATGGCCACAAACCAGGCCACTCTAAAGCCACTAGCACAACCATGTTCATTGCAGCATTGTTTACCATAGCTAAGATATGGAATCAACCCAGATTCCCCTCAGTGGATGAATAGATCAAGAACATGTGGTGTATATACCCAATGGAATTCTATGCTTCTGTCACATTGTCCTATTCATAAGACTTGAAAAAAAATTATATTAAGTAAGCCAGACCCAAAGAAACACAGGTTGTTTGCTCTCTCTCATTGGTTGTAATTAGAATGCGCCTATAAATCTATAATGAAGCACACAGGTGTGGTAGTTTGATGTGAGGCAGGTATTTGAGGTAACCCAGGGTTAGGAATACTAAATTACCCGGACCAGAGGGGTAGTGTCCAGGTTGGAAGGAAGCTCATTTGTGGAGATGCTGTCTGCACAAAGCACGAGGGTAGTTTTCAGTGCTTGCGTGCTCCCACCCCCCAAGTCACATTGAACAATATAAACCATCACTTACCTGAGGGATGGATGTGAACCAGTCCTTGGGTTCCTTACAGAGGGTGAGTTGAGTTAAGCCTAAAAGGAATTGGTCCATTTCTTATTAGACCATATTAGGTATTTTAAAAAACAAAAACATGTATCTATGAGTACCAGTTCACAGACCATTACATTGCTTGATAGTGGACAAGGGGTTCTGTGCTGCTAATAATCTCACTTAATTTTGTCTTATGGTAAGTTCCAGTCATTCTACCAGCTCCTAAATCCCTAAGGGATCTCCTGACTTCTATTCAAAGCACTGAGTCCCTCACTCTGGCAGCTTGGTTAGGGCTGAAATAATCTAAGAGCGACACCTTTCATTTCTGACCAAACATACAAAGCCATCATGGAGATGACAGGACAGAGGAGGGTCCTTAGCTACCTGTGTGACACAGACCAAACTAATGTGCCTCTCAGCAAGCACACAGGCCATGCTCAGTGTAAGGTGAACATTCTCCTCTCTGCCAGCAAAAGGCTGGTTTCCTTAGGCCTTTAGAAGAAAAGAAAGTAAAAGCAAAATACTAAACAAGTGACATTTTGTGCTATTATAAATTTCACCCAGGAGCTGCTATCAAAGGCCAACAAGTGCAAATAACAATATTATCCAAATATCCAACAATATTAACTGAAGAAACAGTTGCCTAGCATTCAGAGTTCAGTCAAAATAAACAAGTTCTCCAGACTTCATAAGATGAAGGGAAATATATTCATTGGTGTATTAAATCTACAGTACTTAAAGTGGGGTCTAGGGAATGGAAACATGATCCTCCTATCCCTGCCTCCTGAGGCAGTAGAATTTCAGGCAGGCACCACTGCTTTCAGCCCACTTTCTATGTTAAACATACAGCACCTCAGTTCCACAGGTCTTGTGAAATCAACGTTGTGAGAACAACATTAAGCATGATTATCTTTCTTCTTCCCTAGTCTCTCAAAAATACACAGGATTCACAGCTGGTGAATTCAGGAACAGGTGAGAGAATCCAGAGGTGTTTGCTTGCTTGTGGCTGATTTTTGCTTCATTTTGTTTTGACAGTAGTTAAGACTTGAACTCAGGGCTTTGTGGTAAGCTTGCTTGCTCACAATTGATCCTCTACCACTTGAGTGAGGCCACCAGTTGTTTAAAAAAAAATTACAAACATAAAACAATGTTCTTTGCATGTTTCCAATTTTTTAAGTCGAGTTATTTTCATAAAGATCCATATCAATATATAAAGGTTACTATTATTTTTGTTGGTGGTACTGGCTATAGGGCTTGAACTCAGAGCCTGGGTGTTATCCTGGAGCTCTTTTGTTCAAGACTACCTCTCTATTACTTTGAGCCACAGGGCCACTTGTGGTTTTCTGGTGGTTAATTGGAGGTATAGAGTCTCATGGACTTCCTGTGTTGGCTGGCTCTCAGCCACCTGAGTAGCTAGGATTACAGGTACGAGCCACTAGTGCCTGGCTTACTATTATTCTTAAATATAGTCTCAATTTTTTTGATGGCACTCAGGTTTGAAGTCTCATTCCCTTATGAACCACCCACCCCATTCCTTTTTAGTTTTACATATTTTTACAAAGGGTCGTGAGATTTTTGTGATCTTTAGGGTTGACCTCAGACCATAATGTTCCTGTCTATACCACCTGGATAGCTGGGCTTAAAGGCATGTTGCACCAAGCCAGGCTGGTTTGTTGAAGTGTGGGTCTTGTTAACTTTTTGCATAGGCTGTCTTTGAAATGTGATCCTTCTATCTCTGCCTCCTGAGCTGGTGGGATTATAGGCATATGCCATCCTTCCCAATTCACTTTCAATTAATAATGTGGAAAGTAGTTATGGATCTAACTGAGCCACTGGGGATCCTCAACAAATAGTAACTGAGTGAGAAGTCCTGATTCAAAGAAGTTTGAGATTGTATGGGAGAGGCAGGTGTTTTTGGATCATTCTGCCATAATGCTTTTTTTTTTTTTTTGCCTGTCTTGGGCTTGAGCTCAGGGACTGAGCACTGTCCTTGGACTTTTTCAAGGCTAGAGCTCTACCAGTGGAGCCACAGCATCACTTCCAGCTTTTTTTTTTCTATGTATGTGGTACCGAGGAATCGAACCTGGGTCTTGGTGCAAGTTAGGCAAGCACTCTACCAAAGTCCAGACCCCAGTGAAGATGTTTTAAAGAAGGATATTACTTCCATCATATATAATGCTCTAGAGATAGTCATAAGTGTAAAAAGTTTTTTTTGAAAATAGTCCTTATGGTCATCCCTCGTTATTGTGTTACCTGGAATAAACAGTAGCTTAGGTAACAGGTCTTAAAGGAATGCTTTTGCTTGAAATACACAGTATAATCATAATATAACCTTTCATTGATTTAATTTATTCGAGCTTTGGGAAAGCTGCCGTGCTCAGCTGGGAAAGCAAGTTTTTCTCACTAGAAATTTCAGAGGGATCCTTCTGATCATTCAAGTAGGAGGAGTGCACCAGGGCTCTCCCCAGGGCAAAAAAAGAGGAGCAGACTCCACTCTCCATTCCCCATATGGGAAGCAGAGAACATTCTGAATCTGTGGGAGCAGAACTTCAGCTGGTAAACTAAGAGTAGAAAATGTATCAACAAGGAGACCTAGGTCTTATTTTTCTAAGTTGGTCTAGGCATAGTAGCTCACATCTGTAATCCCACCTGCTAGGGAAGTGGAAATTAGAAGGGAGGTGTTTGAAGTCATCTTCATCATGGCTTAGGGCGGTGGCAGGCATCTACATATGAAGTATAAATAGGGAGATCACAGTTCAAGCTGGCCCAAGCAAAAACATGAGACTATTCACTGAATAACTAAAACGAAAAGGGTTGGAGTCAATGCCTACCAAGCACTGTGTTCAAGTCCTGACTGAAATCACAAAGTCATTTACATTTCTCAGAAATGTAAATCTAATCATTTTTATTCTTAGAATAACCTGAACCATAAAAAAAATCACAGAAATTTAAATGTTTCTGTTATATCAACGTTTGGACTTCGTGGCTGATGTTCTTAAGCCACAGGGTATCCTTGAAGAGGAGCCAAGGAAGTGGCTGGTCTAGAAGGATGCAGCTATTTTGTTCTAAGGCCAGTTTGGACGTCACCAACCACACCTGCTACTCCCATTGAAATACCCCAAGAAAGAAGAGGTTGTTTGAAGTACCTTAGCTCTTGCTGATCACAAAATGACTTCATTGCTGCAGATGATCTTCTCCAAAACTCCTAAGATTGAACAAAAGGTTTAAGAAGTTAATACTTACTCCTGCCTGAGAAGAAGACTGTCTCCAACCCCAAAGAACACCCCAAACCAAAGAACTTACCAGTGCCTCCTTCTCAAGGAGCTTTAGAGCTTTAATATCCTTTTGCAGATCTCTGAACTCCTGAAGAACAGAACTGTAGAATGTCTCCAGCTTGTTCAGTCTGATAATGTAAAAGTAACAGATTGCATTGAGACTGCTTATATGTGACCAAGGGCAAGCGTTGCTAAATGTCCTACCCCTGAAATTCAAAGACAAATTCCGCTTAGCTGGACCCACTGCTGTCCAGAAGATGCTGGCAGACCTGTACCATTCTTATACAGCACAAGACCAAGGGCCCCAGGGAAGAGGAGATGACAGTTTTGCATCCTCTCTATACCTATCGCCTGCTCTCCTTTCCGACTGGTCTTAGGCTGGCCCTGAAAGCTATGGTCAGGTCAGAGTGGGACTCACACACACTTTTCTACCTCTGTGCTTTAGAACAGGCACCACATTCCAAAAGTCACCATTCTGTGTCTGACCACCATGTTTATTTCTCCACTGCTTGCTTGCTCATTGTCTTTCTTTGCTGTTAGAGCGTTCTAAGAACATAAGGGCTGCCTACAATTTGCTGCTATTGTCTGGATTGAATGTGCCATTGGGGCCAGACCTGTTAAAGGCTTAATCTTAGCACTACTGAGAGATAAAGGAACCTTTAAGAGGTGGAGCCTAGTGGAAAGGTGTTTAGGACATTGGCATTGTGCCCTTGAATGGGGCTGCACGACCAACATCCTTCTTTGCTTCCATTTCCTGGCCAAGGATAACTGTTCAATTTTGTTTTTTCCTTTAAGCTGTTTCTAACATACATTGTCCCCTTCCTCAAGCCCAAAGCAATAAGACCAATGCATTATGGGCTGAACCCTCCAGACAGTCTCTAAGTCAAATAAACCTCTAAGTTGATTAGCCTACAGATTTATTAAAACCTAGAATGTTGGTTTTTAATAACGAACAAGAGTCACCAAAACACAATGTGAAGTCGACCAACATCTTTCATAGACTTGCTTGCACAACCAAGTGATACTACATGTATACAAGGGCTTGAAAAATAGATGTTTCTATTAAAATAATATTCCACCTGAAGAGACTGATCACTTCATCTGACCCTTCAAAACAGGCCATTTTGGGGAAGGGGATAATTTATGGGGATGGAAAGGGACACAAAAACATGAGAAGGGATATCAATGTACCTACTACTTGATGAATGTAACTGTAACCCCTCTATATCGTACCTGGACAATAACATTTTTTAAAAAAGACAAAAACAAAACAAACAATCCAGGCCATTCTCATAAGGAACAATCTCTATACTCACTTCCCTTACACAAAAATCTGTGTTTCCAAAATATCACTTGGGAAACACTTGCTATTATCTGAAATTAACTCTAATCAACTTGTCCCTACTCCCTGCAATCTAGCTAGCTACACACTTCTTGCTACATGGCCCTGGTGTAGGGTATGTGCAGAATGTACAGGATTTTCTTTTTCTTTTTTCTTTTTGCCAGTCCTGGGCTTGAGCTCAGGGCCTGAGCACTGTCCTTGGACTTTCTCAAGGCTAGAGCTCTACCACTTGAGCCTCAGCACCATTTCCGGCTTTTTTCTATGTATGTGGTACCGAGGAATCGAACCCAGGTATTCGTGCATGCTAGGCAAGCACTCTACCACTAGGCCAAACTCTCAGCCCAGTATTTTCTTGTTATTGTTTAATACATTTAATCCATTTCAGGTGTGGGATTCCATGGTTTTAAGTACATTCACAATGATGGCTCTGTATCCAGCGCTGCCCATGGGCAAAACTTCCCTACCATCCCAAAAGTCTTACCCATCAAATAATAACTGTCCCCCTTCTCTCAACCTCTGGAAACTTCTTTTGCATCTGTCTCTGTATTTCTTTTCACAGACTTGTCTGGGTACTTTAACTGGAATAATATAGCATTTTTCTCGCTTGGTTTTTCATTGCATGCGCTAAAGTTTCATCCATTGTAGCATGGTCAAAATTGAATCCCTTTTTAAGGCAGAATGATATGTTATGATCATACCATTCAGCATTTATCCAGCAGTTTATATTTACATCCATGCTGCTCTGCTTTCACAAGTGAATTATAATTTTGCATGTACTAGGGCTTGTATCAAGGTCATTTGTTCATGCAGGTCGTTTGCATGCAAGGCTTGTGTTCTACCATGGAGTCATACCTTCATTTCCAGTTTTTTGGCTAGTTAATTGTATATAAAAATCTCACTGGGGCCAGGAGTTTAGCATAGTGATAGAGTGCTTACCTAGCGTGCAGGAAGACCAGGGTTTGTTTCCTCAATAGCCACATATGTAGAAAAGCCACAAGTGGCGCTATGGCTCAAGTGGTACAGTGCTAGCCTTGAGGAACAAGCCCAAGGACAGTGCTCTGGCCCTAAGTTCAAGCCCCAGGACTGGCAAATAAAATCTTACAGACTTTCCTGCCTAGACTTGCTTCAAACCAGGATCCTTAGATCCCAGCCGCCTGAGTAACCAGAATTATAGGCATGAGCAACCAGCACCCAGTTGAGAATTATAAAAATTTTGAAGAACAGAATATCAGAGCATAAATAGGAGGATCTTGAGTTCAAGGCCAACCTGGGCAAAGTCAGTAAGACCAAAAAACTTAAAATTAAAAGCCAATTTTGAAAGGCTGGGGGTGGGAGGGAAGACTAGAGCATAGCTCAAGGAGAGCTAGAGCACTTGTCTAGTAAGTATGAAGCTGAGGGTTCAATCCCCCGAACCATGAAAGAGGACAATATTTTAGGGTCATATATAGGCAGGCCAATGAGAGCCTTATGGAGAACACAGCATTCAATCCTCACCTTCTGGATAGAGAACTGACTACCTAAAAGAGACTCGGCCACCGGCTTCTCAGGCCAGTACAAAACTCATGGGATGAATGTGGCTTATGAATGATTGTTCTTCTGTGAGCTTCTTTTGAAACCCAGTACTTACCTACATAGGAATATCTGGTTTAAGAGTTTTATTGGGTAATCTGGTGCTTTCTTTGCCTTTTCTGAATGAGGTGGAGGCATTCTGTGCCTAAGCTAAAAGATATGAACAAAAATAAAATGATCACATTTAGATAAGATGTAGCTACAAATACCTGCATTGTATTAACATTGATGTTGTCAGATCACATGATATTCAAGACATACATTACAACACATTTCAAGGGTTTAGATTTTTTGTGTGTGTGGTGGTGGTGGTAGTTTGGTTAATTTTTGCATGTGCTGGGACTTGAACTCAGGTTCTGGGTGCTGTCCCGGAGATTTTTTGCTCAAATCTACTACTCTACCACTTTAAACCACTTCCAGTTTTCTGGTGGTTAGAGATAAGAATCTCATGGCCTTTCCTGCTCAGCCTGGCTTTGAACCACAATCCTCAGATCTCAGCCTCCTGAGTAACTAGGATTACAGGTGTGAGCCACCAGTGCCTGGCCCCGGTTTTGTACTATAAAGACCAAGAGAAAATAGAGAATGTATGGCATGGCTACCCTTACACATATTGAGCGGTATGAACATATTTCCATTGTAAAAGTTGTTCATATTGGAACTGCAGAAAAAATAAGATTTTAGAAGTCTTCCAAGTTAACTCAATCAGTGTCGGCTAGGGTAAGGTATTTCTCTCAAATGTGCTAATTATGCATAGTCATCAGGGACAAAAACCCAAGGAGCCTGAAATGGCCATGTTTACCTTGCAGACAAGGCTCTGAGGCATCTTGTATGCTCAGAGTCTTCAAGGGCATCATTCTTTCGCTGAAACCCATCACTCTGCCAACCCCTGCACCACAGTCCTGTCTTCCACACCTGTTACAGGGTCTTTTCCTCTCTCCATATCCCTTGTCTGTTACTATGACCAAATCCTTGCCTCCTGGTCTTTCTTCTGTCTGAGAATGCCACCAGAAAAACCCAACTGGAGCAATTAACCAAGGCACTAAACTAGGCAGTACACTTCCGAAGATACAGGGCATCTTCATGTACAAGGATTGCAGTACGGCTGGGTAATAATAGCAGTTTCCTGTTTTAAACTCATAATGAGTTTATTTTTCCTTCTTTTTCCTCACCCACCACCAATGTTATATATTTATTTTTGTATGTGTGTGTAGCCGTACTGGGACATGAACTCAGGGCCTGGGCCCCTTAGCTTTTTTTCCCTTCAAAGCTAATGCAACTCACTAGATGCTATGTTGGAAATGAACTTACAACTACTTTACAATTTGAGGGGGAGGGGAGTGGGGAGAGGTAAGTGGGAGAAAATGAGGAAGGGGGTAACAATATTTAAAAAGAAATGTACTCAGGGATAGGAGTGTGGTCTAGTGGTAGAGCACTTGCCTAGCATGCACAAGGCCCTGGGTTCGATTCCTTGGTACCACATACACAGAAAAAGCCAGAAGTGGTGCTGTGGTTCAAGTGGAAGAGCACTACCATTGAGAAAGCTCAAAGACAGTACCCAGGCCCTGAGTTCAAACTCTAGGACTGGCAAAAAAGTAAAAAAAGGAAAGAAGGAAGGAAGGAAGGAAGGAAGGAAGGAAGGAAGGAAGGAAAGAAAGAAAGAAAGAAAGAAAGAAAGAAAGAAAGAAAGAAAGAAAGGAGAAAGAAAGAAAGGAAGGAAGAAAGAAAAGATAAATGTGCTCATTAGCTTACTTTTGTAACTGTAAACCTCTCCCGCCTGCTTACCCCCAAATCCCACACCCTGTTTTATCACCTTTACAATGAAGAAAAAGAAAGCTAGTGATGTACCATTTAAGCCACACCTTCTCTTCTGGATTGTTAGTGGTTAATTATTGATACGAGTGCCACAGACTTTCCTGTCTGGTCTGGCTTCAAACCACGATTCTCAGAGCTCAGCCTCCTGAGTAGCTAAGATTACAGGAGTGAGCCACTGTTGTCTTCCCCTAGTCAACTTTGTGGAGATATAACTGACAGAAAGAAATTGATCATTCTCAAGGCCTTACATATTGTATTATACGTACACATTGTAAAACCACAACTGCAGTTATCACCATCACCACACACAGTTACCTTCATATTACACTCAAGACCTACTCATTTTTCAGACATTGAATACAGGTTGTTAGCCATGTCCCCACACTCTCTACAGTGGAAAGTGTATATCCTTTAACCTACATCCTTCCATTTCTCTCAGGTCTCTGAGCCATGCTCACTACTCTTCTTTTTTCTGCTTCTAAGTTCAATTATTTTAGAGTATAAATATGAATGAGATGATGCACAGGGAAGAGGGTAAAAGAGAGTAGAGAGGTAGCCATGATCGAAATATTTCATATGCGGGTATGAAAAGGGAATAATAAAGCCTGTCGAAAATGTGTTTCAAAAATAAAAGTGAGGGGGGCCGCGAGTTTGGCCTAGTGGTAGAGTGCTTGCCTAGCATGCATGAAGACCTGGGTTCAATTCCTTGGTACCACATACATAAAAAAAAGCCAGAAGTAGTGCTGAGGCTCAAGTAGTAGAGCTCTAGCCTTGAGAAAGTTCAAGGACAGTGCCCAGGCCCTGAGCTCAAGCACAGGACTGGCAAATATATATATATATATATATATGTATATATATATATATATTTATATATATATGGGAAGCTAGGTGGCAGGGGCTCTCACTGTCATTCCAGCTACTCAGGAGGCTGAGATCTGAGGCCTGTGGATCAAAGTCACAACAGGAGTCTGTGACCATCTTATCTCCTCTTAACCACAGAAAGTTGGAAGTGGCACTGTGACTCCAAGGGTAGAGCACTAACTTTATAGAGAAAAAGTAGCTCAGGGACAGGACCCAGGCTGAGAGTTCAAGCCCCTGGACCTTCCCCCACCCCATTACCACACACAAAAAAACGTGAAAGGGTAATGAAGGTAAGAGAAAGGTAACCTTGATTGAAACACTTCATATACATATATGGAACTATCATGATGAAACCCCTTTGTACAATAACTATACACTATTTTTTAAGAGAGAAAGAAGGGGAAGAAAATGAGATTGTGCAGCATTTTCCCGGATCATTTTACCCCACATCACACCCTGTGGGGTGTGAGCTTGTTTTTCATTTTATTACCTCCTGCCTTTCTTTCATTTTGCTAGTGAAGGTTTTCAGGGCTGTTACAAAGGCAGAGGCGTTCAAGTTCTCTGGCTCATCTTCTGAGGATGAAGAAAGTATGCCTAATAAACAACAGAAATAAAGTATTTAAAAAACAAACTAAAAATGTGTTCGAGGTAGAGAAGCTTGGTCCATCCACTGGACAGAGGATGGAGCAATCTGTGAGAAGTCCCAGTATACCACTAGGCACCCTGCCAGTTGCCCGGCCCACCCCCTGGAGCATCATTGATAGTGACTGTTAGAAGAGATTTTTTTTGTCAGTCATGGGGCTTGAACTCTGGGCCTGGGTGCTGTTCCTGAGCTCTTCAGTCAAGGCTCCCATTTACCCCTTGAGCCACAGCCCCACTTCCTGTTTTCTAGTGGTTAATTGGAGATAAGAGTCTTATGGACTTTAGTGCCCGGGCTGGCTTTGTTCCTCGATCCTCAGATCTCAGCCTCCCCAGGAGCTAGGATTACAGGCGTGAGCCACAGCACCTGACCGAGAGATATTTTTTAAAACATGGGTTAAAATGTGCTGGTAGGGACAACACAGGATAGCAGTTTCTAGGTCTTACAAGGATTCATGAGGTGTCTGTTTTGCATGGTTTTCATGCAGCTGGTGATTTTGTTCCTCATCAAAACCATGTGAATGGGGGAGAAAGATGGAAGGAGTGACACCCATCAAGATACAATGTGTACAAACTGACAAACTGAATGGAAACCCCTTTATATGACTATTTAAGTAGAATAAAAAAATGTTAAACTAATGTTTAAAAAACAATTCTAATTATGTTCTAAAACCTAAGTGCCAGTGATTGTATATAGATTCCCTTTTTGAATACTTGTTTGTTAAACATGACATTTGAAATATTATGTAAAAATCAATGTTAATAAATTCTTTAATAAAAAAACCAAACCAAACCAAACAAGCATGTGAATTACAAACTACCAGGGTCCATCAGGTAGTTTGTACAAACACATATCCACATTAGACACAGAATTCACATAATTTGCACAAGCTCACACCAGCAGCATGAAGATTTGAACCCAGGACATGAACCACTGCCCTGTGGTACCTCTGGACCTCCAAATTAATCTTTTCTGGCCTCTGTTTCAAAACATACAATGCCATTCTTGCTGAAGGCCAGCCCCACACATACACAAATTTTGTCATTCTCTTTGACACAGATTAAATGTAAATGAATTTAACAGATATCATAAATACATTTAATTGGTATGGATGAAGTAAATACAATTAGAATAGATTTAGTTAATAGCCATCAGATGAGTAGAGCGAGCCCCACAGTTTTGTACTATTCAGACCTTGAAGGCCACAAAGAAAAGGGTCAGCAATTCAAATGCCATCATGGGAGGTTGGCTTCTTTATCTACCATCTGTGCAACAATTTGCTTTTCTCTGAAAGAACAAAAGGTTCCATTTGTAGGCTTTTCCAGCCACATGACCAGCAGGCTGTAACTCCCTTGCAATTCACAGAGGCATAACAGTTCTAGGTCGACTGGTAGTGGGGTGTGTGAAGTTACCTTCCGAATCGGGGAATCCTGGAGTATCTTCTTCCATTCTCAACTGCTTTGGCTTAACACTGGCATCTGGCATGTAGAAAAGCAAACAGCATATTTCTGCCTTTTATACAAAATGTACCCATGTTGTGGGTTCAGGGGCTGTGAGATGTGGCTGGAAGAGAGTGGAGAAGCAGAGGGCAGGAGCTGCTCCTTCACTCTGCTTCTGCTGCCCAGCTCTCCTTCAGGTTACCACACAACCAAAGCACATTTCTCACAGCAAGGCCTACAGACTTAGGGGGTTCCTTCAGATTGGAGCATATTCCCCCATACACTTCACTAAGGCTTTCTCTGGACACGAATCTAAAATTTCAATATGGTACCCATTTCTTTTTTCTTCGGTCAAGCATGGAGCTTGAACCCAGGGCCTGGGCACTGTCCCTGAGCTCTTTTGCTCAAAGCTAGTACTCTTCCACTTGAACCACAGCACTACTTCTGGTTTTCTGTTGGTTAACTGGAGATAGGAGTCTCATGGATTTTTCTGCCTGGGCTGGCTTTGAACCACAATCCTCAGATCTCAGCCACTTGAGCAGCTAGAATTATAGGCATGAGCCACCAGTGCCAGGCTTACAGCACCCATTTCTAAGCTCTTTCTGTGATGAGCTTTTTGCTTTTTCTAGGCCTTTATCACTGTACAATGCACTACACATTTCACTTTAGATGTTTCCTTCTAGAAGGTCCTTTGAAAGCCGGCTTTGGATTTACTCACTTCAATGACCCTCACCCCTGGGAAAATACCTACTATCGAGTACATAACCAACCCCTGCTGATGAATAAATGAGTGATTGTATAAATGCTAGAGTGCCCAAACTCTTGAAAATTAGACACATGGTTTGCCCCAAGGAAATATTGGTCAAATGAAGACAAATTCAAATTCTCTTTTATGAATAGCAGAGGTGAAAGTACAGGAAAACGTAATGTTTGAGGCTCAACGTGGTCCCTCAGTCACTAGTAAAGTGTGTCTCCAGAACACCAACAGAAACCCAAGTTCACAGAGGCTCTCATCCCTCCATAAAGTGGCACAGATGTGGATATAATCTCTTATGGATTCCAAATTGCGCACCTCTAGATAATTCATAATAATGAATGCAATTCAAACACTATATAAATAATTATTACATATGAATTGTTTGATCTTTTTTATTGTTCTTACTATTCTATTTCTCTGAGTATTTTCATTCTACAGTTGGATGAGTCTATAGAACATGAAATCCATAAATGCAGAGAGAAGAAAGTACCCACTACATAAAAGAAATGACTAAGTTTGGCACCTAAATATTGCTTTCCAATTTTTAGAAATAATGCCAAAATAGGAAATACTAATTTCAGACTCTGAGGTTAAAAAAAAGTTAATTTTGCTGCTAAAAATCACACTGAATAAGGACTAGTTAGTGTAACTTTTCAAGTCTATGCTTCAGGCAAAGATAAAGTTTCATGCAAATGAATACTCCAAGTTTAAATTTCCCCAGATTATTAAAGGAGAAGGAGTCAAATTCAATTGGCTCACATCCGTAATCCTAGCACTCAGGAATCTGAGATCTGAGAACTGTGGTTCAAAGCCATCCCAGGCAGGAAAAGTCTGGGAGACTCTCATTTCCAATTAACAAGCAAAAGCCAGAAGTGGAGATGTAGCTCAAGTGCGCACAAAAGCTAAGAGAGAGCATCCAAACCCTGAGTTCAAATCCCCCACCACCACTACATACACACAAATCAATCAATCAAAGAGAAGGAACTAGAATATGACATGTAAATGAATCCCAGCTGAGACAAAAGGATAATCAAACAGCAGAAAAGATTGAGTAATCCCAGATACATAAATATGATCATGTCAGTGATCTTTGTAGAACATCCTGGCTTGTATTGTATAGAACTTTCATCCATCAAAACTTTTCTAATACCCACTGTATAGAAAGAGCTTTCTCTTGCACAGAAAAACCCAAAAGTGGTGATATGGCTCAAGTGGTAGAGTGCTTGCCATGAGAAAAAAAAAAAACCTCAAGGTCAGTGCCCAGGCAGTCACTGTAAGCCCCAGGACTGGCAAAAAATAAAATAAAATGAACAGCATAAGAGCTGCTCTCAGCCATAAGAGGTACCTTAGGGAAGCTAGCATCTCCCTTCGCTACACTTAGATTTAGGTGTGCTGATTTGTTTGAAAGGCTTGGATGGATATCCTCTAGATATCTGGACATTTTGAAGGTAGAAATGTTTTTATTTTTACTTATTTTTGGTCATGGGGCTTTTAACTTTAACTCATCACAGACCTGCACTTTTTTGGTGGGGGAGAGGGGAATATGCTCCTTTTAGGTGATATTTCTCAGCATTTTCATACAAAGGCTAAAATGGCCAGGTACCATGGCTAATGTCTGTAATCTTAGCTACTTAGGAGGCTGAGATCTGAGGACTGCCTTGACAGGAAGTTCATAAGACTCTTATGTCCAGTTACCAAAAAAGCCAGAAGCAGAGATGTAGCTCAAGTGGCAAAGAACCAACCTTTTATCGAAAGCCAAGGGACAATGCTCAGGCTCTGAATTCAAGCCTTAGTACCAGCACAAACAAAGTGGAGGAGGCTAAAGCTACACAAATCACCTTCTTAAAAAGTAAACAGAGCGGCTGTATTTGAATGCCAGCTCTGAGTATTTGCTGGCATCTAGCGGAAGGAAGATCGACTTTCACAACTTGGCTTTTTTCAGTCCCATTGAACATTTTGTCGCCCAGGGAACTCTGCACTTATTTGGCCTACTGGGCACAAGTTTAATGTCACATTACATGCCACACTTTGTAACTCATATTTCTCTAAAAGCCACTTCTAAGGACAGGACCAATCCTATAGTTAATAGCCAAGGGTCCTAAGTTAAGGCATTTTAAAATCTTGTTTTGAAGTGACACCTTGTGGCATAGAATGATAAAGGCCAACAGTGCAAAAGGCCAGAATACAGTTCTTTGTAGGAAGATCTTAGGAAAAAAATTATACTAAGTGAAGGGGGAAAAAAATTATACTAAGGCAAGTAAGCCAGACCCAGAGAAATACAGGTTGCATTGCTTTCTCTTATTTGTGGTAGACAGAATGTGCCTATAAACCTACAAGTAAACACACTGGGTGGTAATCAAGGAGTTACACATGAAGTAATGGAAGTGTAATAGATTCTATGGACAGCACACGTAATATGATCTTTAAAAAAAAAGACCAGGTCAAAGCTCCACAAAATAAGTACCAGGAATGGGTACTTGTCAGATGGGGAGGTGGGGTGAAGGGGTGAGTGGAAGGAGGAGGAAGGGAGAAGTGGGAGAATACAGGAAAATAAGTTATGGTATATACCACAGAATTGAGAAATATATGGGAAGGAGTAAGCCAAAGAAATGTTAAAGTGACACACTGTACATAAAAACTGGTTTGCTAAATTGCAAAAAATTCAATACATAGCCTACAATGGAGGGTTGGGAAGAGTGGTTGAGAATGTTGATCAAGATACACGGTATTCACAAGCTGCTTTGCTGCATAGCTGTCCTTAAATACAATAAAAGTATTAATATACATTTACATAATAAACTTAATAATAGCAGGACCTGAGAAGTATAAAAAAGTATAATAAAATTTTTGAAAGCAAGAAAGAAAAAACACACAAATGGATCTACGGTACGATGGGAAGAGTGCTTTAACGGTACCAATTTCTTTATCTATTCTACCAATGCTTATTAAGAAGTGATAATACACAAAAAGACCTTTTTAGGGATAGGTGCATTTAGCTTCATTCACAGCAATTACTGCAATCTTTTCTCTGCCAAGCACTGGTCTCAATACCCACAGGCCAGAATGAAACTAAGGACGTATCTACCTGACTTCTACCAGATTCTAGAAGCCTTTCTACAAAGGTAGAAAATAATAAAATGCAAAGTTGTAAGTTGTTCTAAGTTTTCTTGCCATTCTGGGAACACTGCATACAAAAATTCCACAGTGAATATGGAAACATCATTTGGCTTTTTTTAAGTCAGTCATGGGACTTGAACTCTGGGCCTGGTTGCTGAGCTCTTTAGCTCAAAGCTAGTGCTCTAGATCTTGAGCCACAGTGCCACTTCCAGTTTTCTTTTTTTCTTCTGGTTAATTGGAGATAAGAGTCTCACAGACTTTTGTGCCTGGGCTGGCTTTGAACTGTGATTCTCAGATCTTGGTCTCCTGAGTAGCTAGGATTCTAGGTGTGAGCCATTGGTGCCTGGCACATAATTTGGCATTTGATTAATGCTGTTTTTCAGAGTCTGCAGCATATCTAAAATGTTTTTCTCTTTCTGGGGATAAGAGGTTACTAGAGGTTGAATCCAGGATCTCCTGAATGATGACCATGAAATCCAGTACTGATGGAGTTACCAGTTCAAAACATTTTCAAGGTAATCGCTTTTTTTTTACATCAGAAATTATTATTTTCTCACCTCTTTCTTCCACGTTTTGCAGCTTATGTTTTAAAGCAGTGTTTCCCACTAATGAATCTTGGTTCCCAATCTAAAACCCAAACAAAAACTATAATTACCATGTATATTCATATACACATACACACATACACATCTGCGTGCACTGAATTACAAACTGAGAAAGGATGCTAGATTATCTCTTTAAAAGAGTAAGCCAAGCTGTGTTCAGGGACTTATACCTGTAATTGTAGCTGGTTATGCCAAGACATACAAGTTCATCAGCTAGGTGCCAATGGCTCGTTTACTGCAATCTTAGCTATTCACAGGGCTGGGATCTAAAGATCACAGTCTGAAGCCAGCCCAGGCAAGAAAGTCCATGGGATTCTTATCTTCAATTAACCCCCAACAAGCTGGAAGTGGAGCTATGGCCCAAGAGGTAGAGTACTAGCCTTGAGCAAAAAGAAAAGCTCAGAGACAGCCACCAGGTCCTAGATTCAAGCCCCAGACTGGCGCGCGTGCGCGCGTGCACACACACGCACACACGCACACACACATGCACACGCACACACACACACACGCATGCACACACAAAGTTCATGAAACATTATCCCAACCAATAGCTGGTGGTTGTGCCTGTCATTCCAAGGAGAAAGCAGAACGGTTGGGTACAGTAGTGCAGTTCTGCCATTCAGTAATGATGAGCACAAAGAAGAGAATCCAGATTGGTTCCGGCATACAACAAGACACAAAAAGTGTTGTGCAGTGACTTAGCTCTCAACAAACCTACTGAGCAAGTGCAAGGCCCTGAGTTCCAATCCCAGTACTTCCTGAGGGGAGGGGAACCAGGCAGATTAAGAAAGTAGGTTAAAATTGCACATCATTTTACATCCATGGGAAGAGTCAGGGTGACACAGGAGAGACAATATTCTGAAGAAAGAAAGAAGGGAAGGGCACTGGGAATCACAAGACAGATGAGACAACAGAAAAGACAGGAGACACAGAGACAAGGAGAAAGGCAGCAAATAGCTTGAAACCCTGTCCCCAGCTTTCTGGAAGAAACAAGACACAATCATGAGGTAAGCCAGAGGGTCCTGGTGACTGACTGGCTGCCAGGTAATTCCTTCTCTTCTCCCACAAGTCTTCCGTGACCATGGGGACTTGAGTGAGCAAATGTTCTAGCATGCAAGAAAGACATTCTGTCACTGCCCTCAGCTCTGGGCATTAGGAAAGGAGGGACTGGTGCCCAAGAATGTTACTGTGAAGACTTAAAAACAAGGAAGGAGCCTTGAAGTGGTCATGGAAGGGAATGTCTCAGGTGGTCTCACAGAGAACTCCACATTTGTGAGGGAATGGCAGCAGTTAAGAACATGGTGGCAGAGTCCACGGCAGCCCTGGTGAGGCGCAAATGGGATCCTCTGAGAGGTGCAGTGACAGGGAACACAGGGCTTCATTATTACTTTTTAAACTAAAGCAAAATGCAGTCTCCTGGAGTTTGGCCTAGTGGTAAAGTGCTTGCCAATCATCAATGAAGACTCAGATTTGATTCGTTGGTACCACATACATAGAAAAAAAATCAATATCCCAATGGCATTCTTTAAAGAAATAGAAGAGGCAATCCAAAATTTCATATGGAATAATAAAAGACCCCGTATAGCAAAAACACTTCTTAGCAGAAAGAACAGCGCTGGAGGAATTTCAATTCTGAACTTTAGACTCTATTATAGAGCTATAATTATCAAAACAGCTTGGTACTGGCACAAGAACAGGCCTGAAAACCAATGGAATAGAACTGAGGACCCAGATATTAAACCACAGACCTATGGCCACCTAATCTTTGACAAGGGAGCCAAAAAAATAGAATGGAAGAAAGACAGCCTCTTCAACAAGTTGTGCTGGCAGAACTGGTTAAGCACCTGCAGAAAACTAAAGTTGGATCCTTCTTTGTCACCCTGCACTAGAATTAACTCCAAATGGATCAAAGACCTGGAGGTAAAAGCTGACACACTGAAAACTTTACAAGAAGGAATAGGAGACACACTAGGTCTCCTTGGCACAGGTCAAAACTTTCTTAATAAGGACCAAGAATCACAGCAAATAAGAGAAAGGCTGGATAAGTGGGACTGCATTAAACTGCAGAGCTTTTGTATGGCAAAGGACATAGCTAGTAAATTAATTAGGAAGCCTACAGAGTGGGAGAAGATCTTTACCAACCAGGCAACGGACAAAGGCCTCATATCTAAAATATATCAACAAGTCAAAAAATTGAATCACTCCAAAACTAATCTCCAAAGTAACAACCATCCCATTAAAAAATGGGCCAAAGACTTAGAGAGAGTCTTCTCTGAAGAAGAAACAAAAATGGCCTATAGACACCTGAAGAAATGCTCAACATCTCTGGTCATAAAAGAAATGCCAATCAAAACAACTCTAAGATTCCACCTCACTCCAGTTAGAATGGCCAGGATCAGGAAAACGAATAACAACAGATGCTGGAGGGGATATGGCCAGGAGGGATCTACACTGTTGGTGGGAGTGCAAACTCGTTCAACCACTATGGCCAGGAGGGATCTACACTGTTGGTGGGAGTGCAAACTCGTTCAACCACTATGGAAAGCAGTGTGGCAGTTCCTCAAAAGGCTAAACATAGAGCTCCCCTATGACCCAGCAATTCCACTACTAGGCATTTAAGCAATCGTCCAGAAACAAGGACATACTAAATCCACTAGCACAACGATGTTCATTGCAGCACTATTTGCCATAGCAAAGATATGGAACCAACCTAGATGTCCCTCAGTTGATGAGTGGATCAACAAGATGTGGTATTTGTACACAATGGAATTCTATGCTGCTGTCAGAAAGAATGACATCGCCCCATTTGTTAGGAAATGGAAAGTCTTAGAAAAAATCATATTAAGTGAAGTAAGCCAGACTCAAAGGAACTTAGGCTCAATGGTTTCCCTCATTTGTCATAATCAGTAGAAACCTTGGGCTCTCCTAGCAGAGATTTATAATAGAGCAAAACCTTGATACAAAAGGCCATATAGTAGGACACTGAATGAAAGGACCTCTAGGATATAGAAACATAAGCCATATAATGAATGATTGTTATTCTTAAGGTACTATATTATCTCTCATCTCTTTTGCTGTCCCTTGGTTATCTCATATTGTTATAGTATCTCACTTTGTTATCTGATATATTGGATATATTTGTATTTGGTTATATGAAATTGGATAGGGAAGGGGGGAAACAAGATGAGGGGGGGGAGGGAAATGGGGACCAAGACATGTGAAAGGGTATTAAGGTATGTGAATTAATGCACCGTCTATCTGGCAAATATCATGTAACCCTTCTATTAATTACAATAAAAAATATATGAAAAAAAAGAAAAAAAAAGCCAGAAGTGGTTCTGTGGTTCAAGTGGTAGAGCTCTGACCTAGAGACAGCCCAAGGACAGTGCTCAGGCCCTGAATTCAAGCCCCAGGACAGGCAAAAAAAAACAACAACCCTAAAGCAAAATGAAGTCTAGGAGCATGGTTCAAGTGATGGAGCACCTGCCTAGCAAGCACAGGGCCCCAAGTTCAAGTATGGTATCACTGGGGACAGGAGCAGAAGTCACCATAAAAGCTGGCTCAACACTGTCTTCCTAGCTGCTTAGGAGGCTCTGAGCTAAGGATCACAGTCCAAAATGACCTGAGAGGAAAGTTTGTGAGTCTCTTATTTTCAATGAACCACCAAAAAGCCAAAGTGGAATGAGGCTCAGCTGGGAGAGGTCTGCCCTGGAGCAAAGTGCCCAGGCCCTGAGTTCAAGTTCCAGTACATACACACACACAACACATACACACACATATATACATACCCACATATATACACACACTGTCTTAGATTTATAAATTTTCAGCCTAGTGTTACAGTGCTCGCCTAGCATACATGAAGCCCTGGGTTCAATTCCTCAGTACCACATACACAGAAAAAGCCAGAAGTGGCACTGTGGCTCAAGTGGTAGAGCATTCGCCTTGAACAAAATGTGTCCAAGGACAGAGCCCAGGCCCTGAGTTCAAGCCCCAGGACTGGTAAAAAAAATAAAACAAAAACAAAAAAACACTAGAATATTTCAAGTAAAAACTAAAGGGTTGAGGGAGGGAAATGGGGACAAAAACATCAGAAGGGGTATCAATGTGTGAGAAGTAATGCACCTGTTATCTGGCTAATATAACTACAATCCCTTTATACATTACAATAAAAAAGAAATGGAAATAAGGGAATGTCTTTAACAAAAAATAAAGCTTTAAATTGTTTATTAATGGGGAATTCCTCCCTGTGTGAAGTAAATAAAAGAAGACAATGATTATGGGAAAAAAAACTAAAGGTGGCAAATTGAACGATTTCCCATGTTAATGGAGCAGCAAAATTCATAGTGTAGAAATGGCTTTACTAACCAAAGCAATCTACAGATCCAATGTAATTCTCATAAAAATGTTTAGTGATACCTTTCATAGAAATAGAAAAGGCAATCCAAAAATTCACAGAGAAGTGTAAAGACACTTAATAGCCAAAGCAGCTCTGAGCAACAAGAACAATATTGGAGATACCACAATACCTGACTTTTAATTATACTATAGCACCACAGGTGGAAAAAAATGACAGCAAGGAACTTGAACAAAAATGAATGCAGAGCTGGGCTTCAGTGTCTCACATCTATAATCTCACGCAGAAAGATGAGATCTGGAGGAACACAATTTGAAAGCCAACCCAGACACAAAAGTCCTCAAAACTATGATCCATAAAACAATCAGCAAAAAGTGTGGCTAGATATTTGGCTCAAATGACAGAGCAAGTCAGGGTAGTTTGAGGCCCTGAGTATAAACCACAGTACTGCCAACACACACACACACACACACACACACACACACACACACACACACACACACACACACACACACACACACACACACACACACGACTACTAGACCAATGGAATAAGATCCAAAACAAGCCTTTGTATTTATAGCCATTTGATGTTTTTACCAAAGCTCCAAAAATGTGACAGAGGAAAAACAACAACAATAACAGTCTCAAACAAATGGTCTTGAGAAAAGTGAATGTTCACATGCAAAAGACAGAAACTAAGCACTTATTTCTTCCTGTACAAAAACTGATTCAAAATGGATCCAAGATCTAAATGTAAGGCTTGAAACTACTACAAGAAGATACAAAAGATACACCCTCAAAAATACAGGAATAGATGAATACTTTTTCTGAATAAGATTCTAATTGTGTAGGGAATAAAACTTTAACAAATGACATTGTATTAAACTATAAAGCTCACAAGCAAAGGGAAAAAAAAACCAGAATCAAGAGATAAATCCAGAGAATGAGAATAAATCTTTACCAAATATTCATCAAAGGATTGATATTCAGAATAATAAAGAGCTCCAAAAATTCAACACTGAAAGGTCAAACAATGCAGTTACAGCTCTCAAAAGGAAAAGTACAAATTGCCAATAAATATAGTTAGTAATATTAGGTATCCTTAGCCAAAAGGAAATGTAAATCAAAGTGACATTCAGCTTCAACCTCCATGAGAATGGTGAAGTACACACACAACCAACCAGTGCTGGGAGAAATGCTGGAGTTGTGGAAAGTAGGTACATAAATTAGTGAAGTCATTGTGGAAATCAGTATGGAGCTTTTTCACAAAGCTAAAAATAATATCGAACAAGGGCCAGGAGTTTGGCCTAGTGGTAGAGTGCTTGCCTAGCATGCACGCAGACCCGGGTTCAATTCCTTGGTACCACATACATAGCAAAAAGCCGGAAGTGGTGCTGAGGCTCAAGTGGTAGAGTGCTAGCGTTGAGAAAGTCCAAGGACAGTGCTCAGGCTCTGAGTTCAAGCCCAGGACTGGCAAAAAAAAATAATAATAATATAGAACAATGCCTGACCACTCCTGGGAATAACTGAAGGAATGCAAGTCAGCATACAATAGAGATAGCTGCAGACCATGCTCATAATACCACTACTCACAAACAGCCAAGTATGTAATCAGCCTAGATGTGTATGATATATATGTATACACACACACACACACACACACACACACACACACTAGAGTGTTATTTAGCCATTTAGCCATAAACAACAGTGGAAGGATGCCATTTTCAAGGTGAAACTAGCAATAATAATGTTGGGTGAAATAAGCCTGACTAAGAAAGATACATATCACAAATGTCTCATATTCAGAAAATCTAGATCCATAATAATAATAATAACAAAGTAAAACAAGGAGATTACATGGAATGGAAAACTGAAGAAATGGTAAAAGGAGACATTGATGTGGTCAGTGAATGGGGACTGAATACAATTGAAGCAATTCATATATATATATATATATATGTATATAGGAAAATAAAATAATGAAAGTAAAATTTATTGAAAGGGGAGAGAAAAGATTACAACTATACATATATGGAAACATCACAATGAAACTCTTTGTAAAATACACAGTTAAAATTTAAATAAGCCTTGTTATACCAATATAATTTTAACTCTAGAAAATCAAATGAACCATCACCAATTAAATCATACCTCAGATACATTTTCCTCAACTTTTGAGTGTTTCAAGAAAGAGTCATCACTGAGTAGGTAGGGACTCTGAAGTTCTAAAAATGAGATAATAGATGTATAAATGAGATGTATGTGAATAAACACCTTAAAAGTCTGGCAAAATTCAGTAGTAAAGTCAACTTGTGCCAACATTTAGTTTATTCCTGATTCTACTTCACTACTTCTCATTGGTGTATTTAGTATTTACATGTCCTCATAGTTTAGTTTGCTGGTTATGTATTCAAAAAATTGTTTACCTTTTTTTCATAATAATCTGCAATGGTTCTCTGTATTTCAGTGGTACTGGTTGTAATGCCTTTTATCTGCATCTATAATTTTACATAATTCATTTTCTTCATTAAAGTAAATTTGTGAAAAATCAACTCTTTATCCCAGTGCCAGTGGCTCCTGTCTGTCATCCTAGCTACTCAGAAGGCTGGGATCTGAGAATCACGACTTGGAAGCCAGCCCAGGCAAGACAGTTCGTGAAAAATCTGGAAGTAGAGCCATGTCTCAAGGTGTAGAGCACTAGCCTTGAGCAAAAGCTGTTCAAAGACAGTGCCCAGGCCTTAAATTCAAACCCCAGGACTGGCACCAAAAAGAAAAATAATAACAATAAACAAGTCTTTCTTTCATTGATCTTTTCCACTGTTTTGTTTTTTTCTTCCACTTTACCATTTTGAGCAATAAACTCCATTTCTGGCTTTTGGTAGTTAATTGGAGAGAAGAATCTTATGGACTTTGCTGCCTGGACTGGCTTTAAACCATGATTCTTAGGTCTCAACCTCCTGAGTAGCTAGGTTTCCAAACATGAGCCACTAGTGCCTGATTCACTTTTTGTTGTTGTTAAGTCCCTATTTCATTTATATCTACTCTAATATGCACATTTTCCCCTCAATTCATTATGGGTTGGTTTGGTCCTGTTTTTAATAAGTCTTTGAGATGCATGATTAGCTAAAATGTTTCAGTCTTTAAAGAGAATACAGGTACTCACTGCGAGAGATAGCACTTTTACTGTAGCCCACAGGTTTGGTTATGAGTTTTACCTCACTTGTTCCAAGGAGAGTTTTCTCGTGTGACTTCCTTGATGACTCAAAAGTGTGCTTGCTCTCCTTATACTTCTACAATTTCTAAAGTGTTTTGTTTCCATTTTCCAGTTTCATCCATGTGATCCCCCCCACACACAAATCAAAATTGATATTACATCAATTTTGTGAGATTGTTAAAGTTTTTTTGTGGTCCAATACATGGTCTCATCTAGAAGGAGCTCCATGTGTTGTTAAAAAAAATGCTGAGTTCTGGACCAGGAGTTTGGTCTAGTGGTAGAGTGCTTGCCTAGCAAGCATAAAGACCCACGTTTGATTCCATGATACCACATACATAGAAAAAAAGCCAGAAGTGATACTGTGGTAGAGCCTTGAGAAAAAAAAAATCACAGGGGCAGCACCCAGGCTCTCTGAGTTCAAGTCCCAGGTTTGATGCACTCACGCGCATGCGCGCGCGCACACACACCCACACACACACCCACACCCACACCCACACACACACACACACACACACACACAAAACTATAAAACTTAATTCACCAACAACGCTCACCCATGGGATAAGCTATAGAATGATAAATATAAGCAAAAGAAAAGCTCTTTTCAAGTTTAAGTTTCTTTTCAAACTTAAAAGCTATAAACAATTGTAATATAGTTAAAACTTTGTTAACACTGGTGGCTCATCCAGTAATCCCAGCTAGTCAGGAGGCAGAATTAACCAGGAAATTAACTAGCAATTAACTTGCAGAAAGCTGTAAGTGGATCTGTGGCTCAGTGGTACCAGCCTTGAGTGAAAAGTGTGAGGCCTTGAGTATATGTGTGTGCGTATGTACATGTGTACACACACACAAGCACATGTGCACATGCGCGTGCACACACGCACACACATGCACACACACACACACACTCGTGGCAAATAGGGACTCAAGACTAAATACAGTAGACTACTTAATTTTATAAATTTATGATTTTATAAATAAATTTTACAAACATAAACATAAATTACATCCTCACTGACCCCTGGTTCACATTTTCTCTGTGGCTTATTTGGTGCTGCATTTGTAGAACTGAATTGTAACAGAAAGCATGCAAGTTTCTGACAGTAAAGGACTTACTCTCAATCCTTTAAAAAAAAAGTTTACTAAGCCTGGAGCCATTTGAGTTGAATCACATTTTTAAAAGGAAAAGCAGTTTTTATGTATAATCTCAAATATCAAACTGAAATTAAAACATGCGATACTCCTTCCTTAGCTAACAGAGACATTAAAGAGTAAAACCACCATTTCATTTCATTTTTTTACATCTTTTGCTTCTAGTATTTTTTCAAAATGTTTAGTCTTACACTATCCCCAAATATAATTTTTCTACAAAACAATCAATTAAAAAGCACATACCTACTTTCTGTGCAGAATCCTCAGGAGTTAAGAAGGTAGAATTACCTTGGGTTTTTGCTTCAGAAATGTTGAAAGGTATGGTATTGCTTTGCATAGGGATCCATACCGATGTTGAAATGTCAGCCTAAAATATAGTATCTTTGTTGAATATTGATATTCATAAATACTCAAAACTTTGTATCAAAACTTACAAGGCATTTAAAAAATATTTTTAAGGTTTAAGTACTGAATTACTTGCATTCAAAAATAAGCACTAAGACATGCAATCCCAGAAGTACCCTTCCATTTAAACCATACCAACAGCTCTCTGGTTTTTTTCATTTTTTAAGTAGGATCTCTAGCTTGGCCTGGGATAGCCTAAAACTTGTGATTCTCCTGTGTCTACTTCCTTAGTAGCTGGGCTTGGCAGTCATCTGTGTTTTAGCAAGCATTCTGGGCACTCTGATATTTGAGTTTGAGAAACATTTCTTCAAATTAGGACTTGGAAAGATACAAGCTTTATTGGAATGTTGTGCACCTGTTTATTTCCACACTCCATGGCAGCTTTCTGGCTGCGAAGGCAAAGTTGAGTTGTAGCAACTATAAGTCTCAAAAATTTATTTACTACTTGGCTTTTTACAAAAAAAATGTATACCAGGTCTTGCTCTAAATTCCTGTCTCATAACTCTAGTGCATAAAATAATATTTGCAACTGAAAACCAACAATGCTCTCACTGAAATGAACCCAAACTTCTTGTTGGTTAATCAGTTTGAGACTCCAAGCTGTAATATTTATTTGGTACTTATTTAAAACCAAAACCGTGTCTATTTGAGTCAGTTCTTTTGGCTCATTCCTAAGTGACTATTAATGATTTCAGGTTGATTATTCAGCAATAGTTAAGTACAACTTTAATCCTATCTACTCAGGAGGCTGAGATTCAAAGGATTGAAGTCTTAAGGCTAGCTAGGAAAGAAAAATGTGCTAGACCATCTCCAGCCAAAAGCCAGCCTGGAGGTGACACTTGATGAGCAATCAAGTTAAACCACTTTGCCTGGCTCTGTGTTCAAACTCTACACTACTGTCTTCCTGAAAAATGCCAAGGACAGTCAACTCTCCATATCCTTTGGTTCCACACCACAAATTCAACCACATGTGGATTTAAAATACTCAGAAAATATGATCAATTGTAGTCATATTGTACAAATATTTTTCATTAAAGAACTTATTAACATTGATTTTTTTCTCAATTCCATTTTTTTAATCTGCCAACCCATAATTATCCTTATAGCCTTTACTTGAACACACACTGACTTTCTGAAAGGTACCTCTTCTACCTTAGGTAATAAGTTTTAGCAATGAATGCTTCATATTTTATACTATGATTTGTGCATTTCTGATACTTCTTATGCAGCATGACGTTTAAGTCAACAAATCCCAAATTCTGGATACCCACAGTTCCTTTCAAAAGCTTCTCAAAATTATGGCTTTGCTGCAGGTTAACAAAGTATCAAAGGCTCAAAATCTCTAGGTTCTAAATGAAAATGCAAAAGCTTTAGAAGACAATTAAATGCATTTTTACTTGAGAGACTAACTGAAACAAGGTTCTTAAGCTAAGTTAGGCTGTTCAGTCCTAGGACTTTAAACAATTTAAATTTGAATATTTGTAGCACAAGGATAAAAGAACATGATTTGTCTATAAACCCACAGTTTTGAAAAGGAAAACACTTTTCCTTTAGTCTTGTTTTGTTTTGAATGATCACTAATTTGGATTTCAATCTGAACATAAGCATTGTGGGCCACACAGCACTTATAATGAAATAACTTCCTTGGAAAAAAGATCTTTTTTTAAGCTCTAGAAAGAGACTTCACTAAGGCAGTTTGTCAGAAATCTTGCAGAAATGTAAGTATCTGGTACCCTATAGTTTCAGAGTGAGCTACTCTGAAGGTTAATGCTGTAAAAAAAAAAGAAAGAAAGTTAAAATAGAAAAGACTGCTGCGATTATTTCTCAAAGATGCAGGCATGGTCCTGGTCTGGCAGAATAGCTTTGTAGAATAAACAACTTTCCACCTCTTTCTAGGCACATACTTTCCAGCTTAGAAAGTAATCCAGCCTGGTCCTTAGCATATTCATCCAGAAGGTGACTATTTCAAAAAGGAAAAAGAAGAAGAAAAGAAACCTCAGCTGTTCCACTAAATATATCCTCCAGCTCTGAATGCAGTAAGCGGCCCGCCGGCTACTCCAGGAAGTGGCTAACATTGATTTTTACATCCTATTTCAAATGACGTGTTTAACAAACAAGTGTTCAAGAAGGGAATTTCTATGTACAATCACTGGCACTTAGATTTTAGAACATAATTAAAATTAGGCTGAGAGTTTGTATGTCATAGATACATATTAATCTATGTAATAAAACATGTCTGTAGAGTCATACATTTTTAGTACAAATATTTTTTAGTCATCATTCACTACACAACAAGACAATGATTTACACATTACATTTCATATGGTCTTAAGTCATCTAAAGACAATTTGAAGTATACAGAAAGATATGGCTAGGTGATAGGTCCCTTCTAGGCCATTTTATGAGGCTTGATAACCCACAGATTTAGTATCCAATCAGGATCCTGGAATCAACCAGCCAAGGGATAAGTATCCATACTCTAGCTCATAGATTTGACCTCTCTCTGTCCATAGGGAACAGGACCCTGGCAGCGATTTCCACACTAGCTATGCAGTATACTTCCACACAGGCCAGGAGGAGACCCTGAGAATTACAGCACTCACATCTTACAAAGCTCTTGTGCCCTAGGTGATACCTCCAATTCATATATTTCATACATATATAGTCAACGTACTTATATCTAGATAACATTCATATATAATGAAATTATGTACATAATGACCATATGTAAATGCTGAAATAATCAAAAGCTCAAGGTAACATGCCAATAAGCTAAATGAAAGGAAAAACAAAACCAATAAGTTTGCTTTCAAATGCAATTAGTTCAGGGAGCATGGTTTTTGTAGGAAGTCAGGACAGTTAAGGTTTTCTGCATCCTTCATAGTAAAGATCTTTTAGCAATATTTAGGAACTATGAGAAAAGCTTCTCCGTCTTTACCTAAGATTCACACATCAAAGCTGAGGATCAACCATGGCTGACCGACCTACCAGTGAGCCATTGACTTGTTGCTCTTGCATTCTCAGATGATTATCTTGCATTTTGGTTTAGAAATAAATGCAGTTTGATGCATAAAGGCCCACAGCAAACCAATAGCCTTTACTTACTTGGTATTTCTCGAGATCACTGCCACTATGGACGGGAGAGAGAGGCAAGACTGAAATACAAAAGAAAGTAGGTATACAATGAGTGTGTTTGCTCAGGATGTAAGGAAATGCATATTTCGCCTCTTCATTAGATATACCAGTTCCCACTTCTGACAACTTTTTCAAGTGTCCAATCTTTAGGTACTTTTCTAACTATGCAGGCACTTTTTTAAGTACTCAGTCATACTTCTACCCAGCATGCATTCTTGGCTCCAAAACACTCACCCTCCAATGTCAACCTCTTATCTTGGTTTCATCTTAGTAGTTTTACCTACGATTGCTTCCCCATCTCAGCCCTTCAAATCCGGTTCCTTTTCTGAGAGTTATCTCAAATCCCACTCTTCCTTACAGATGATTCCAGCTCAAGCCAGATTCTTTTGACCTAAACTCCCAGTCCATTTACCCATGACTCACAGCCAACAACTCTGGCTAAGTACATATTCTTGTTCTATGTTCACATGGCCTTGGTTTTTCTGATGTAACTTTATCAGAGAAGAGGCCTCAGATCGCACATTTCTTTGGTACCCTTTCTCTACATGTTGAACAATAACTATCTGCTAATGTATGTGTGACAAAGGAAGATAAACAAGAACTCACTTCCATTTTTTTTGGGGGGGGGCCAGTCCTGGGGCTTGAACTCAGGGCCTGGACACTGTGGTTGGGCTTTCTCACGGATAGAGATCTACCCCTTTGAGTCACAACACCATCCCTGACTTTTTCTGTGTATGTGCTACTGAGGAATCAAACCCTGGGCTTCATGCATGCTAGACAAGCATTCTACCACTAGTCACATTTCCGGCCCCTCACTTCCATTTTTTATCTCTAGGTCCAAGACTGGGACTCAGCTCAGAACCTGCAGCTGCTCTAGGTTCACAGGCTAGCACTCCACCAACTGAGCCGCACCTCCAACCCCACGCACTCACTTCTCAAGCTAGGGTGGATTCTTGACTTTCTTTTCCTAGAGTATGGTTTTACGTGTTTTCTTTTGCTATTGTTGATCCAAGAATTTTCAATGGGACTAGAACTTGAATCTTCAGTGTCGTCCGAGAAGAGATGTTTCCTGTAATTAGACTTTTACAGACATTGTTGATCAGTAAGAACATTTCATAGGAGGAAAGTGCCACTTATGTACAATTGAATACTTCATTACTTACAGATTAAACATTCTATGAGCAAACGTGAGTTGTGCTAGGAGACTGTGCTCTCTTCCATAATGAAAAAAGGGAGAGAAGGAAGGAGGGGGAGGAAAAAAAAAAGAAGAAGAAAATTTCCCTTTTTCTTGACTCCCAACAAAGCTGCTAAATACGAAGGGTGACAAGTCATCTCTGATCACATTTGCCACTGAAGAACAGAAGCAGCTGCATTTGAATATTTTGCCAATGCCACAACTCCAAAACATAAACTCATATGGCAAAGCATACTTGGAAATGTTTTTTTCTGGGCTATGTTTGGCTCTGGAATTGGGTTGTAGTAAAGGCTCTAGGCAAGCGATGGGGCTCACTGATGAGCATGGGCCAAGTGTGTGCAAGGCTTTGGGGTTGATTCCCAGCACAAGAAAACAAAAAAAACATGTTTCTCCACATCTTTGAAGACCCCAAAGCAGGGAGGAGGCTTTTTAAAACATTTTGAAATTAAGCCTGGACTAGAAAAGATTACAGGTTTAGAACCCAACTAATCCATTCAGGAAAGATAATTCAATTGTACCTTTATATACCTGTATGTGCATACATACATATACATATATATTGGGCTGGTACTGGGGCTTTCACTCAGGGCCTGGGTGCTGTCCCTTACCTTCTTTGCCCAAGGCTGGTGTTATAACACTTTTGCCAACCAAGAGTTTCCTAGACTTTTCTGCCCAGGCTAGCTTTGAGCCACAAGCCTCAGACTCAACCTCCTGAATACCTAGGATTACGGTCCTGAGCCATCAGCACATAGCTGATACTTACATTTTTTTAAATTAAGAATTGCCTTGAGATAAAAAGGTTATATTTACATTACCGACTTCCTTCTTTCTTGCTTTCGGTCACCCTCAATAGCAGAGTCTTCCCTATAACCAAATTTAAAATCAAATTTAATGGACTGGTACAATCATCACCCCCCTCTGTCTCTCAGGTCTCCCTTTTCCCCCCCTCATGGGCTATGTCCCCTGCTCCTGAGCTCCATGCTTGGGAAATACCCATTGAACTGGCACACAGTTTACTGTGTAGTGTATTTCCACAGATTCTCTGACAGACGAGGATCACTTATATAAATAAATAGACAAATAAACCTGTTGAGCCCTGGCCTTTTATTCACACAAGTAAGAAGATGTGGTAGGATCAACAACCACACAATGCTGAGAGGTGGCACTTCCCAGCCCTGGCCCTAGCACCCAGCCACGTGGGTGAATGAGGATGCATCTGTATACATCTCAGCCACCAGTGGGTGGCCCTTAAAGAAATGTCTACTCACAGCATATCTACACATGCATACATATATATATATATATACACACACACACATATATATATACATATACATAGAAGCATATAACCCACACATATACACATATGGACATGTAGACAGGTATACACATGCACACACATGTATGCATATACACACACACATACCTACATGCCAGCACACATGCATATATATGCATGCATCCATGTATATATACACATGTGTGCATGTACATGTGAATGCATGTGTGTATATATACATGTTTATGCATTATTATACACAAATATACATGTATACATATATCTCAGTTTTGAAATGTCGTTGAGTTACTGGAACCCTCCCATATGAATGCCAATAAAGCTTCTGTGGGAAATATCCCAGAGATGCCTCAAAAATTAAAACCAGTTAGAATGGCCATAATCAAGAAATCGAGTAACAACAGATGCTGGTGGGGATGTGGCCAGGAGGGATCACTACCACACTGTTGGTGGAAGTGTAAATTCATTCAACCACTATGGAAAGTAGTATGGCAGTTCCTCAAAAGACTAAACATAGAGCTCCCCTATGACCCAGCAATTCCACTCCTTGGCATTTACACAATCATCCAGAAACAAGGACATACTAAAGCCACTAGCACAATGATGTTCACTGCAGCACTATTTACCATAGGAAAGATATGGAACCAACCTAGATGTCCCTCAGTTGATGAGTGGATCAACAAGATGTGGTATTTATACACAATGGAATTATATGCTGCCATCATAAAGAATGACATCACCTCATTTGTAAGGAAATGGAAAGATTTGGGAAAATAATAGCATATTAAGTGAAGAAAGCCAGAATCAAAGGAACATAGGCCCAATGGTTTCCTCATTTTTAATAATTAGTACAGATCTAGGATTCTCCTAGCAATGGATTACAATAGGGCAAAACCTAGATATATAGGGTCATATAGGATGAGACTAAATGAAAGGATCTCCAGGATACAGAAACAAGAGTTTTATCTTGTGTGATTGTTGTTCTTAATTTACTATGTCATTTCTCTTCTCTTTTTTTTGCCCTTTGATTAATCTCATATTGTTACAGTATCTGACTTTGTTACCTGGCATATTGTATATACGTTTATTTGATTATTTGAAATAGGAAAGGGGAAAATAAAGATGATTGGAAGGGGGTGGGGGAGAGAAATGGGGACAAAAACACAAGGAAGAGTATCTATGTGTGAGAAATAATGCACCTACTATCTGGCAAATGTAACTGTAACCCCTCTATACGTTACAATAAAAAATAAATTAAAAAAATTTAAACCACAGTCAAGCTTTGGGACCTACACCTTGTAATCCTAGATACTCAGGAGGCATAGTTTCAATCCAACCTGGACATTGAGACTCAGAAACAATGAACCAGCACCCCCCACAACACACACACACACACACACACACACAAACCCCGCAGATGTGGAATCAGTAGCAGAATAACAGTGAAAAAGCTAAAGGAGAATGTAAGGCCAAGTTCAAGCCCCACGTACACACGTACATACACATATATACATACACACCTACAAATTAACTAGAAGCAATATGTGATTTAGCAATCCTACTTCTGGGACAATATCTAAAGAAATTGAAATCAGGATGTCAACAAACAGATGATAATCCCTACTCTAGAAACCCGTAATACTCCAGGATGCAAAACTTAATGAGTGCCACTACAATGTCACAGTAGAAAATGACACCCCTGGTGTCCTGCAGTGAGGTGGCAGAAATGCAGGCACGGTGAAACTGCTGTGTAACTTGGCCTACAGCTTATACATATAAGCTATATACAAAAGAAAAAAACAATTCTGTGTTTAAACATGTGTCTATTGCCAGGGTATATGCAAACAATCTAAAATGTGTCTGGGGGATTGCCAGGGTATATGCAAACAATCTAAAATGTGTCTGGGGGATTGCCAGGGTATATGCAAACAATCTAAAATGTGTCTGGGGGCGAGGAGGAGGATTAAATCTGAAACACCTATGCCATGTACAATTAAAATAAAAATTTAAGCCACTTACTCATGTTTGTCATCTAATTCAGGAACTTGAATTTGAACTGATGCTTTTTGTGCATTGGAAGAATACACCTGTGTTGACGTAACTACAAAATAACAAAGATAAAAACAAATTCACTACTGATCATCTTGAGGAAATATTTAAATATAGTACTTGGGTCTTATGATCTATAAAACATCTCAGACCTTGTTCTGTATCTGGTTTCAATTTTTCAGGTGATCTTGGTTTCACTTCTTCAGGTGATCTATCAGCTGCTTTTGTTGGCTGCAAGAAGAAGAAAAATACAATATGATTCCTTTAGGGTCTCTTGAATATCTTTTGCAACTACTTCACACCTCTTAGGAAAAGCATCCCACTGCAATACCAGGACCTTTATTATTCATTTTGGCTCTAAATGACCAGTGGCTGATCCAAAAGCTTTGTATCCAATCACAAAAAAAGGTTGTTACTATGTAAGAGAGTTTACAAAGTACAACCTTGGCAGAGAAGAAAATAGCATCTAATCTGTTGGTTGTTAACAATAAGAATCATAACACCATTTATGGTAATAGGTATATGGCTGTCATGTTCCTTGTTTCTATTAAGCTTGGTGGTTTGTATAGTTCCAAGATTTATCTGTTTCATCTAAATGATCAAATCTGTCTGCTTGAAGTTGTTCATAATACTTATTGTCCTTTTAATAAAATTATATGTTTGTGGTAAATAAAAAAGAATCGTAACACCATTATCACATTTCTGTAGGATATATTCATGTGGGGAAATGAGTTAAAGTGTGCACATATATGCATATATAATAAGCAGATGCTCTAGTATATTTTTTAATTTCTTAACAGCTACATAGACAAATTATGTATATTAATATAATCTTTTGATGTATGAGTACATCGTGAAATATTTAAGTCTGAGTGCTTGGATAGGTGTGAACCACCATGGTCTGTCCCACTCATCATTTCTTTGTGATGAACACACTCAAAATCCTATTTTTCAGGTGTTTGAGATGTCTGTACAGTCACCCCACTGGGTACCTCACCCCAGAATTTCTTGCTCCTTTTTAGCACCCATTTTTAAATCCTAAGGCCACACCTATCAACTAGCCATCAACTCTGTCTGATGGATATGAAGCCCCAGCAGCAGCATAGTTTGTCCAAGTGGTCCCATACCTAGTTCATCCTGACTCCAAACACTGGGTTCCTTTCCCTGTGCATCAGTCTCCAGATCCCACATGAGTGAAGACAGCTATGTATGCATTTCATAAAGTAGCCCACCCATACATTTAGCCAACAAAAATAATCCGGCGGAGGGGATGCACAAGATAAGGATGGCAGATGGTTGGAAATAGTCTACGTATTAGAAGACACCCGCCTGTCAGTACCTAAAAGGACACAGCGCCACCTTGTCCTCATCTCTTACTCACAGGAGTCTCAGGATGCTGATTCCAGGGGATCGTTAAAATGCAACGGTCATCTTTAGCATCTTGTAACCCTACCAGGTCAGTAGAGTCTTCTCTCTGCTCTGTACACATTCAGAGAGAACATTTAAACCTTTACAACATGACGGGCTGCCCACTACACTTTCTTGGACACTCCCCTCCCCCTCGCCCCAGGTATGTTACCAAGTTTTGGTTAGAGCTGAAGAGTTAGGTTCTGCCTCAAACCAGAAACCCCAGTCCTCAGGAAGAAACCTTTGATGCCACATATTTTGAGGTTAAGTTCTAATGATAAAGATTATCTGTCCCCTGGAATCCCCAACAAATGATCTATCTTCATTTCTCTTAGCAGTGTTCTATAGTTTTCTCTTTTTAAATGAATGCTTGTCATATTTCAAATACCATTATAATGTAGCATTGCTTTGAATTTCTATTAGCATGTAGAAAAAAAACTGATTTCTGTAGACCTTTTGTCCTTCGATCTCAGATTCTGCTTTGCTGCAGATACATGCCCTGTGGGGAAGCTCTTCCTGCCATCCCAGCATTCCTTCTCTTTCTCATTTCTAACTGGCCCCTAAAAGGGACTTTATCACACAGTGAGAATGATTAGAGACAACTAGTCTCTCTCTCTTCCCCATTTCTCCCTCCATCTCTTCCCTTCCCCCCCCCCCCCCTCATCCTTGAGCTTGAACTCAAGGCCTGGGTGCTTTCAGCTTTTTTGTCTTGTTCAAGGCTAGCACTCTATCACTTGAAATTCCAGCTCTTTGCTGGTCAAATGTAAAGAAGAGTCTCAGGAACCTCCCCCCTACCCCCCCAGGCTGGCTTGGAATTCTGATCTTCAGATCTTAGCCTCCTCAGTAACTAGGATTATAGGTGGGAGCTGTTGTGCAAACTGGTCTGTAGCCAGCCCGGAGCAGGAAAGGCCCCTGTGAGACTGTCATTCCCAATCAACTAGAAATTGCTTCGGAACTCATGGTGGCAGAGTGCTAGCTCTGAGCTAGAGAGCTGAGGGATAGCACGCAAGCACCAAACTCGAGACTCACAGTGGTAGAGTGCAAGCCTTGAGCTGCAGAGCTGGGGAGCGACACTCAGGCCCTGAGCTCGGGACTTAAAATGGCAGGGTTCTAGCCCTGAGCTGGAGAGTTGAGGGGTAGCACCAAGCCCTGAGTTCAAATTTGGTGACTAACGGCTAAGGGAGACACTCCAGGGCCACAGGGAAAGACCCCAAAAAGCAGTAACTGAGGTTGTCAGATCCCGTAACCACAGGAGCGTGGCCTCTCTAAAACCGATCAAGCCAGGAGGTCATAAGGAGATAGCTCGTAAGCATGTCTACCTTCCATCCGACCAAAGAGTCAAAGATTCGACTCAGTACCAAAGACGGGGTGGGGGTGGGAATGAGGAGCATCGATAAATATATATTTTTTTGATGAACCTATGATAGCCATCTGCATTTTTGAATTTGTATTGAATTTGTACTTTCTTAACTTGCCTTTCTGCTTCTGTATACCTGCTTGCTAAGACCTTGAGGAATGTAGTAACTGTTCTCCTGGTTAATTGACAACCACCTACTAGCCCCAGACACTCCCAGATCTGGAGAATGAGTTAACGACCCTCCAGCAGGGAGTACATGACAGAATACACATTCCAGACCACCACCCACCTAGGAGTGGAAGTAGAGACAATGGCCATCTGGGCCAACAAGGTCGGACTTGTGGGGGCCAGCAAACTAGGGCAAATGTCAATCAATCACGAGCCCATTACCATGGAAACCCCCCTAGACCCATATCTGGCCAAAAGCCATCCTCCTAGAATCACCATAGGGGCTCCAGGTCCAATCAATTCAAAGCACTACAGCCCACAAGATCACCAATGCTTAGCCTCGGCCCCTTTCCCGCTTTGTGTTGCGCCAATCATTGCTAGAGGTTTGGTATGAATTTTCCGGCGTGGTGTATTGATTTGCTGTCTATGCTTACTGGGGCCTTCCCGCACCAAAGAAGGTATTAAAAGGTGCTGTAATTTTGGGCTCGAGGCCTCTGGTCTGCACTCGGTTATCAGTGCGCAGAGACCCGTGCTTGAGCTCATCAATAAACGACTCATTGCAGTTTGCATTGATCTTCGGCCTCTGGCATCCTTCCAGGGGGCTCCAAGTTTCTGGGCATTACAGGAGCCACTGGCTCCCAGCTCCCAGCTCCCACGCTCTTACTCTGGTCTCATGACCCTGAGATTTCTGGAACCTTTGCAGGGAAGGACTCATCATGCTTTGGCAGAGTGTGCTGGTCAGGGATCATCATTCACAGGGTGCAGAATCTGAATTTTCTCCTTTCTCAACATACCTGTTTCTATTTCATCGCCATTAGACCTCTCATTCTGTTCTTTCTTGAGCTTACTGGCAAGTTCTGAGGGGATTTTCATCGGTTCAGGCAACTTCTGAAATGAAAAACCCTATCATTTTAAAAGCAGTTGCTTTTTATAAAACTGGGTGGGAGGGACTTAGAGCTTAGAGCACAGTACTGACAAATTAGTCTTCACTTTGTCTCCTTTTGAAGGAGAAAGCTCTGGTTGCCTCCCCCTCCTTCCAGAACCAGCTCGGACTGTCCACTCCTGGTGTCTTCCCAGCTGCTCCTCACATTTCCTGTGCTGTAATCTCATCCCCAATGCAGTGGTGTTGTAAGGCAAGAGCTTTGAGAGAAGAGGTCACGAGAGCTCTGTCTTTATAAATGGGTGAGTGCGTGAGTTGAACACTTCATGAGTGGCTCTGTTCTAAAAGTGAGTTCTCCCTAGTACACTTGTTCTGTCCTGTCCTACAATACCCTGTCATGCAGCAAGACCCTCAACCAGAGACTGAACAGGAGTCAGTGCCAGGCTCTTTGACCTCTGGTCCTTCAGAGCCATGAGTGATATAACCTTTCCCTCATCCATTACCCAGCCTCTGGTATTGACGTATAGCCTCAGGACATAGACTAATTATCAGGCCAGCTTCCCTTTCTCTTAGGCACCTTGGAAATTTCTAATCCCTGCTTCATTCAGGGATGTCTCTGGGATGTCTGCAGAGAGTTCCTCACTCCAGCATCCTCCAGCCCATCCTTGCTCACAGGGGCTCATAGTCCAGCATTAGGAGTGTACATCTCAATTCTCCCTCCCAAGTGTTTCCAGAGATTGTAAAATGTGCAAGTGCCTGTGATTTTGATGGTTTTCCTAAGCAAAGGCAAATTTGTCACCATGTAATGTGACAAAGAAGGTTATTATTTATTCAGCAATTCATTTTCCTCACTAATTTTTCATCTTCATCGTTGAGGTGGCTCTGAAACCTGGATTCACATACCACTTTCTTATCTAGAAACTACCTTCATAGGCAACTCACACCAACCTTCAGGTCACTGACCTCTTTCACACTTTCACTGGCCATTACCACAGTAGCATCAACTATCTTCTCACAAAGTTCTTTACCATGCCTACCTTATGACAGAGAAAGACTCTTGTTGTACATACATAGGGCAATAGAGAGCCTGGTCATGTGGAAGGTGTACAGATCATTAGCACAGGTAAGGTTATGGAAAGAACTTCACGAAAACTCCATAAGAAGCCCTTTGCCTTTCCCCTCCCCCATCAGTGTGGAGCTCAACCCAGGGACTCCTGCTTCCCAAACAAGTGCTCTACCATTGAGCTACATCCCTGGGCACTCTCCTCCTAATCACTCCCCCAGGGCTGGATGTTTTGAGAAGGGTAAGCAGAATCCCTGAGGGTATATAGCCCCAAGAACAAAGATACAAAGAAATGTTAACTAAGGGTGGAAGAAAGCACTTCAGGGCACAGAGGCTTTGTCACCCTCACTGCTACTGTTAGGACAATAGTGGAGGAGAAGGAAAGTATTGGAATTAGAATCTAGAACTTCCAACTTGGTCTCATTTTAGTTTAAAGATCACAACTTCTGCTTGGACAAATGGTCACATCCAGACCCAATGAAGATTTCCTTTTTTTGTGGGGGGGGGAGGGAGGGGTTCTGTCATGGAGCTTGAACTTAGGGCCTGGGCTCTGCCCCTTAGCTCTTTCATTCAAGGCTACCACTCTACACTTTGAGCCACAGGTCTACTTCTAGTTCCCTGGTAGCTAATTGGAGATAAGAGCCTCCTGGACTTTTCTGCCCTGGCTGGCTTTGAACTGCGATCCTCAGACCTCAACTCCCTGAGGTGGTGGCATTAGCTACCCACACCCAGCTCCAGTGAACAATTTAAGAGACAGTAAACACATTGTAGCATTGTAAACTCATCAAAAAGAGCAAAATCTGCCACCTGCTTGTCTTCCCCTAAAGCTTGAGTGGTTGCTTGTGATATGTCCAACAGTACATCAAAATAGATCTCTATTTTCATCACTTCTTTCTTGCTGATAGTCAGTGGCTTCTTCAGATTCACAAGGAATATCTTCATCGTCTCAGTTTCTAACAACAGCAACAACAAAACACAGCATACCATGTGGATTAGTGCAGTAGAAAGTTTAAAGTACTCCGATGTTACACTGCATAGAAGTTTCTCGACTGTACAGACCTCTGCAATAAGATAGTGAAATGATAACAACCAAAACTACCCTAAAAGTTTTATTTACACACATATAGTTTATCAATAAAAGGTGGATCATACAAAAATACCAAGTTGCTTATCTTACTAGCAAGAAAATGGAGATAGTTTTTTATTATACAAATCAATGTGGGCTGGAAGTTTGGCCAAGGGGTAGAGATTAGCATGCATGAAGACCGGGGTTCCATTCTTTGCTACCACATACATAGAAAAAGCTGGAAGTGGTGCTGTGATTCAAGTAGTATAGTGCTGGCTTTGAGAAAGCCCAAGGACAGTGCTCAGGCCCTGAATTTAAGCCCCAGACTGGCAGAAATAAATATAAGCATATCAATGTGGCGCCTCACACTTGCTCAGCTGGCATGCTGCCATGTGAACCACACCTCCAGCCTTGCTTTTGGCTGGTTATTTTAGAGCTAGAGTCTAGTATACTTTTCTGCTTGGCTGGCTTTGAAACAAAACCTTCCAGCTTCCCAATTTCAGACTCCCAAGTAACTCTAGGTGTAGGTCACTGATGCTTAGCTATAACTCCAGTGAAATCTTGAAATTCATTTCTACCTTGTACCTAAACACATTTTCAGGTGTACATGCCAGGAGTGGTATAATATATTCACATAGCTGTGTGATTATATCTAAGGCTTTGAGGTTGCAGAACTGAATTTTGTATATCATCTCTTGCTTCCCTTCTCACAACTTCCCCTTGACAGCTGCCATTTCACTTCCTGCTCTCTAGATTCCATTGGCTTAGATCCTCCTACATGAAATTGTGGATCATACACAATTTGTCTTCGGGAGGGTAGTTTTGAACGCAGGACTTGATGCTCACTAGATGGGAACTCTGCCACGAGGCATAATTGTATCACTTGAGTAATACCACTAGTCCTTTATTAATTCAGGTATTTTTCAAATTGGGTCTTGCTCTCTCCCAAGCTGACCTGGATTGTAACCCACCTATTTATATGTCCCACCGAGCTAAGATGATTAGGTAGGAACTACCATGTCCAACTAGACGTGTTGAAAGGCAGTCTAACCTTTTGCATGGGCTCGCATCAAACCACAATCTTCCCAAATGCTATGTCCCAAGCAGTTCGGATTACAAGCATGTATCATTACACTTAGCACTATTTATCTTGAGACTGGCTTGTGTGACTTAGCATCGTGTTCTCAAAGTTCCTGTTGTAGCATGTATCAGAATTCTCTCTTTGTTGGTTGTAGGGCTTGAAGTTGGGGCCTGGGCACCATCCCTGAGCTCTTCTATTCAAGGCTAATGTTCCAGCACTATGAGCCACTTCTGAGTAGTTAATTGAAGATAAGAGTCTTGTGGAGGGAGGGAAATGGGGACCAAGACATGTGAAAGGGTATCAATGTATGGGAATTAATGCACCTTCTATCTGGCAAATATCATGTAACCCCTTCTATTAACTACAATAAAAAATATATGAAAAAAAGTAAATTGAAATAACAACAACAAAAAAGTCTTGTGGGGACTTTTCTGCCTAGGCTGTCTTCAAACTATAAATCCTCAGATCTCAGCCTCCTGAGGAGATAGGATTACAAGAATGAGCCACTGGCACCTGGCAGAATTCTCTTACTCTTAAGATGAATATACATATATATATATAGAGAGAGAGAGACAGAATTACATATATAGTAATATACACGTATATATAGTAATATATGGAATAGTTATAGAGGAAAATAAAATCATGTCATTTGCACACAGTAAAATAGATGAAACTGAGATCATCATTTTTATTAAAATAACCCAACTCTAAAAGCTAAATATGACATGTTCTCACTCATTTGTGGAGTACATTCTGATGATGATAATGAGGATGATGATAGTAGATACTGAGACATGAAAATTGGAGGGGGACAGTGTGGGGGACATGAGGGATCACTAAGAGGTGAAGATGATCAGGGAATATTACACACACATATACCACACACTCATAGAGCGTAATGAAATGCAAAAGGCTATCTGAAAGGAGGTCACATGAGGAAAATGAGTGGGAATACAGTAAAGGGTGAATGTGTTTAAATATACTGTGTTATACTCAGAAATATCTCAATTGAACTCTATATTACCAATGTAAATTAATTCAAAGCATACACACACACACACACACACACACACACACACACTCGCACGCACGCGTGCACACGCCCTCCATACTAGGACCTTGGCCCTAAGCAAAGTCCATCTTCCATTGTAGCACCCCAATAGCCTTCTTCCATGTCAGCAACAACAAAATCTGCTCTAAGACCAACTAAACACCCAGAGAAAATTCAATCAGGCACAACACTCAAAGCTACATGTGGGGCATTTTGCAGTTACCAACTTACCTGTAATGCTGAAATGAAACACAGCTTCCTTCTGAAGTCTAACTGTGTCCCACAGAGGACTCTTAGGAAAGAAACAGGAGGAAATCAGCAGTGCATATCACATGTTTACATATGAACAAATCCCAAGTCCTGAGGTCACTCAGAAATCAGACCTCATTACCTCAGCATTGTGTATATAAAAAGTCACACTCTCACTTCCTAGGTTGAAGTCAATCCAAAATTTCTCCAAGTTTTCATCTACTGGTTTTCTCATCTGTAAGGGAATTCCAACATAAATTTGATACAGAAAGAAAAATCACATCAGAGAGTCAAATAAAATTATCCATAAAAATAGAATTTGTACTTTTCCTAGAATAGCGTATCATAACAATACAGAGCCCCTTTTTACTACTTGACCCAGTTATGCAAAATGCAAGCAGGTGGAATCTCAATTTTTTTTAATTTTTTTTTATTTTTATTTTTTGCCAGTCCTGGGCTTGAGCTCAGGGCCTGAGCACTGTCCTTGGACTTTCTCAAGGCTAGAGCTCTACCACTTGAGCCTCAGCACCACTTCCAGGATTTTTCTATGTATGTGGTACCGAGGAATTGAACCCGGGTCTTCATGCATGCTATGCAAGCACTCTACCACTAGGCCAAACTCCTGGCCTGGAATCTCAATTTTAAATGGCCATTTACACACTTACACACACACACGCACACACAGAATTGTGAATTGGAAGTTCAGTTTCAGAGACTGGGAGGAGGCTATAAAACCAAAAATAATCTTAGTGAGCCAAGGCTCTGAAATATCTGAAGATTTTATCCTGAATCTAGAATGTTGGGTTTTGCCCATGAATACCAATGTTTCCTCTCTCCACAGAGATGATGATGATGATGATCAGAGCAGACAGATGTGTATGTATTTGTACTATGGTTCAAATTCAGGCCTTATACTTGCTAGACAGGTGTTCTAATACCTGAGCCACACCCCGGTACATTTTTGCCTTTGTCATTTTGGGATAAGGTCTCATGATTTGCCTAGGGTCAGTCTCTTGCTGACATTCACTTCACTATAGACTTGGTCCATAGACACGTGTCACCGTGCCCAAATTATTGGTTGAGATGGGGTCTTACTATTTGCTAGGCTAGCCTTAAACATCAGTGCATACCATTGCTGCCCTGTGAATAGCTAGGATTACAGGCATGAGCCATTGCATCCCATCATGTCCTTAGATCATTGAGTAGAAATGTAAACATGCCAGTGACTTTATCCTTACATTTCTGGAGAAAAATCAGAGGCAACAGCTATGCATGGAAACACTAATAATCCACATTGCATATGGATGGAACTTTTAGAAAAGGGAAATCATATGATTAAATGTAAATGGGGATTGGGGCAGCTAAGTCTCAAAGAGTTTAAATTACCTTCCTGTTAATTGACTATTCACATGCACACAGTGAAGGCAGAAGGAAAAGATAAGTCCAAACAGGGTGGGATTAATCCCTACAGGCTCAACTAGCAAAGCCTTGTTTCTGGGTTGTTTGGTGTGTGTGTGTTGCTGATCCTGGAGCTTGAACTCGGGACCTAGGCACTGTCCCTGACTTTCTTTGGCTCAAGGGTAGTGTTCTACCACTTGAATCACAGCACCACTTACAGCTTTTTCTGAGTAGTTTATTGGAGATAAAAGTCTCACAGACTTTCCTGCCTTGGCTGACTCTGAATCACAATCCTCAGGTCTGAGCCTCTTGAGTAGCTAGGATTATAATCACGAGCCACTGGCAAAGCTAGCAAAGCCTTGTTTCTAGACAAAATATCAAGTAGCACAGGCAGAGCATCTCCTATGTAAAATGCCTATGAAGGTTTCAGATCCTAAACGATGGAAGGTCTGCACATACTTAAGAAGTCATCTTTGAGATGAGACCTGAATCAAAGTATGCACAGGTTTCATACTCCCCTTGTCCCTATAGTCTGGAGTGGCTTTCCCCACTACTTTCAGTGCTCCTGTGCCTGGCTGTGCTTCGCATAAGACCAGGTATGAGATTTTCTCACATTAGTGCTAAATTTGGGATTTTGGAGCGTTTCAGACACACACACACACACACACACACACGTTTTCATTCCTTGGTGTAGAGCAAACATGAGACTTATAGCTTACTTCTCCTTTCCTGTAAATAGTATTGCTGAGAACACCTTTCATCCTATATGCCTACTTCAATAGCTGCACAGGTTGGATGAAGGGTATTTCCATAATGTATGCCACATGAGGGTTGAATCTGATAGAAATGTGGGAGCCTATAATGTAAAAAGAATCAAATGGAGAATAGAACCCTTTCACCACCAGAGGAAAAATATATACGGCACCAGGAAACCTCAGCTGAGCCGAGGCTCTGAAACTTCTTAACATCCACCCTGAATCTGGGATGTCACGGATTCTGATTGTGCCCATGAAGAGGATTGGTTTCTCTAGAACTCAAAAGGAGAGAGTGAAGAGAAACTGATCAGCCTTGGACTATAAAATTCAAGATAGAATGAAAGCAAGACCATGTACTTTATACCATTGAAAACATCTGTACTATACTATAAAGGTGCTTTATACAAAAGGGCAGCTTGCCCTGCTATTCCCCGTCCTATACAATCCTAGGTGGAGAGACTGGAGAGTGGCCTGAGTTGGCTGGGGAAAGAAGAGGGGACATCAATTGGAAGGAACGAATGGAAGAGGTCACCCTTTCCCTCCAAGGCAGGCATGAATAATGCTACCTGTGAACATGTAATGTGAGCAAACTTCCCATACCTGAACACCGGCACTGTGCAGACGCTAACATTCCTTATTCTGGTACTGACATGAGAACCCTTGAGCCTACTGGCAATGAGGACTGGCTGTGGTAAGATCTCTCCATTTGCAAGTCAGGATCTCTTAGGAGAAATTGAAGTCAGAATCTTTGAGCATCAAGAGTGAAGTCTAACCTAACTCCATAATCTGTGGGTTTCTTTGCACACCACTCCCATGATACCCAAAGAGAAACGTACCTCACACTCATCCGCAAAAGCAGCAATGCATGGAAATGAATAGACCCTGCAAAACACCCCACAATTAAAGGAGAGAAGTAGGAGTGAACCCATAGACAAGCTACAAACCTCCTTGTGACCAGAATCTATAATGAGGGTGTGTCACTAAGTCTCCTTATTTAGAGTGTGTGTATGGGGGAGGGGAAGCTGACCCCTGAACCTGGGAAGTTGTTTTGGGGTAGTGACTCTCCATCTGGCAATAAATTGGCCAAGTTTACCAGCACTATTTCTCAGCCAAACTATTTGGCAATATTTCTAAAGAGACTGTTGTATTTATTAAGTATCATTTCATCAAGTGATTAACTGTCCATTCACATTAACCTCAAATGTGTACAAAACTGTTCTTCAGGGGCCAGGAGCGTGGCCTAGTGGTAAAATGCTTGCCTAGCATACATGAAACCCTGGGTTCGATTCCTCCATACCACATACACAAAAAAAAGCCAGAAGTGGCACTGTGGCTCAAGTGGTAGAGCACTCGCCTTGAACAAAAGAAGCTCAGGAACAGAGCCCAGACCCTGAGTTCAAGCCCTAGGACTGACCAAGAACAAAACAAAAAAACTGTTCTTCATTAAAATATATGGACTCACTAAAGGTTGTAGTATTAAATTTTCCCCATATCATATATAAATATGCTCCCGATAATTTTTTTTCAGTTACGGGCTTGAACTCAGAGCCTGGGCACTGTCCCCGAGTTTTTTTCCACTCAAGGCCAGTAGCACTCTACCACTTGAAGCCACAGTTCCACTTCCGGCTTTCTGGTGGTTAACCGCACATAAGAATCTCACAGGCATTCCTGTCCAGGCTGATTTTGAACTGAGATCCCCAGACCTCAGCCTCGTGAGTAGCTACATTACAGATGTGAGCCATCAGTGCCCAGCTTTCAGATAATTGTTAAACACAATAGAACAAGCCAGGCAGAAATGGTCTGATCTTCTGACGTAGTGAATCAATGAACCCTTAGTGATCTCTGCGAAAGACGGATGCCACACTCTCCCCCAATATCAAACAGATCCTGGGTGTTCTTTTAAGATATGACACATTTTCAGAATACAGATAGTCAACAAAATAATGTCTAGAGAGACATCTTACCTTCTTTGGTCACCAAGTTTGTTGTTTAAGCGATTGAGAAACCGTCGAATATCCTTCAATGTAATAATGCAAAATATTTTCATTTTAAAAATTAAGATGTGTTAATAACCACCACATACAGACCAGTGCTTATTTCTAGTATCCAATAACATCATAAGGGGTTTCAAAGACTATATTGACAATGCTTTGCAAACAGCATGGGGGTAAACGCCCATAACCCCAGCACTCGGGAGGCTGAAGTAGGAGAATTGTGAAAGAGCAGTCCTAAACTACACAGAAAGAAGAGGGAAGGCAGGTGGGGTAGGGTAGGACAGGACAGGACAGGACAGGACAGGGCAGGGCAGGGCAGGGCAGGGCAGGGCAAGGCAGGGCAGGGCAGGGCAGGGCAGGGCAGGGCAGAAAAAATAGATAAGAAAATGAAAAAGAAAAGAGTGGGGAGAAAACAAAACTTTGTTCTGCAGAGAGAAGGCTCAAGCACATGTTTCTGTCAGGCACATCCCCTCACCTCAATATCTCTGAACACCTTCCCAGCCTTTAAAGCCACAGCCTTTAAATGCACCAAACTGAGGTTTTGCTGGGTATAGTTTTCATTGTCTTATTGGTTTTCTAGGAGTTACAAGCCATACCTTCCTGATTCATTTTTCTGGCTTACATTCGAAGAACAAAAACTATATTTAGTATTTTCCCAGCATGGAATCGAATTTGTTGTCCCAACGTTGTAAAGGCAGAGAATAAGTCCAGTTATTTACTTTTATTTGCCAGGATTGGCTGCTGTGGCCAAATTTTCATCATGTCTTATTTTTTCCATATATTTTTATTTTAATTAATAGAAGGGTTACATTATATTCACCAGATAGAAGGTGCATTACTTCTCAAACATTGATACCCTTTCTCATGTCTTGGTCCCCATTTCTCTCCCCCTACCCCGCCCCTCATCTTGTTTTTCCCTCTTCCCTATCCTATTTCAAATAACCAAATACATATATATATATATCAGATAACAAGTTGAAATACTATAACAATATGAGATAACCAAGGAACAGCAAAAGAGATGAGAGAAAACATAGTACATTAAGGACAACAATCACTCATTATATGGCTTTTGTTTCTATATCCTGGAGGTCCTTTCACTTAGCGTCATACTATATGGCCTTATGTGTCTAGATTTTGCTCTACTGTAAATCTTTGCTAGGAGAGCCCAAGGTTTCTACTGATTATGTCAAATGAGGGAAACCATTGAGCCTACGTTCCTTTGAGTCTGGCTTACTTCACTGAATATGATTTTTCTAAGTCTTTCCATTTCCTTACAAATGGGGGATGTCGTTCTTTCTGATCATGTCTTATTTCTACTCAGCACCAAGTAGTCCTTAGCATGTTAAGCCATTCTTTAAAAGCAACTGATTAGGAAGCTAATGACTCAAGTACAAAATGATTTTGAAAATATACCAATTGGATTTTCTAAGTTCACATGCAGACGGAATGAAATGGAGATGGAGAGAGAGGACCCAGTGTCTCGATGCCTACAGCACCCCAGTCACTCTGCTTCTCTCAATGAATTCAGACTTTGGGGTGGCATCTGTGTCCATCTTGCAGTTGAGCATACAGGCTTTATAAGTCCACCACCTTGCCAAAATGCATACATCATGTAAGTCAAGTGTGGTGGTCAAACCCAAGTTAGGGACCCAAAGTTCACGATCTTTCCATCAGGCCATCTTGAATCCAAGCTAAATATGCAGTCTCTATATGGCAGTAGCCCAGAATCTGAGATAAGTAATATAAAATGTTAATAAAATCAGAAGCCTGGGACCAACGGTTCATTCCTGTAACCCTAGCAATTCAGGTGGCTTTTCAAGGTAGAAAAGCTTATGAGACTCCATCACAAAAAGAAAAAGATAAAAAGAAAAGGAAACTGGGCACTAGTGGCTCACACTTGTAATCTTAACTGTACAAGAGGCTGAGATCTGAGGATAGTGGTTCTAAGCCAGCCCAGACAAGAAAATCTGTGAGACTCACAACTCCAGTTCAAAACAAAAGTCCAAAGTGGAGCTATGGCTTAAATGATAGAGCATTAGCCTTGAGCACAAAAGCTAAGGTACAGTGCCCAGGTTCTGAGTTCAAGTCCCAGGATCACTGACTTGTGCATATATACAAGTACATGCGCGCGTGCGCACGCGCACACACACACACACACACACACACACACACACACATGCATGCACACATGCACACACATGGGACAAAATAACCTGAAAAAAGAAGGGCTGAGGAGTGACTCAGGAGTAGAGCATCATCTGAACAAACCCGAGGTCTCAGTTCAACTGGCAGTGTTTTCTAGTATTGGGGCTTAACCTCGGGGACTTGGTGCTATCCCTTAGCTTTTCCACAAAGGGTAACACTATGCCACAACTCCACTTCTGGCTTTTTTTTTTTTTTTGCTAGTTAACTAGATATGAGTCTCATGGATTTTCCTGCCTGGGTTGACTTTGTAATCCTGAGATCTCAAGCTTCTTAAATAACTAACATTATAGATGTGAGCCACTGTTATCTGACTTTAAAAAAAAAAATGATGTTGTTTCTCAAAGTGGTAGAGTACTTGCCCTGAGTGCAAATTTCAGGGACAGCACCCAAGCCCTGCGTTCAAGTCCTGACCCCCAAAAAAGTACAAGTAAAAATTTATAAAATCAGAATCATGTTGTGAGCCATCTTGTACAGTTTTATTAGTGTGAGCAATGCTATTATCAATTATACCTTTCCCTCCAGGTCTAAACTTTCCAGAAAGTTTTTTTTCAGGACTGGGGATGTGCCTCAGTGGAAGAGTGCAGTGCAGTATACTTAACACCCTGGGTTTGAGCCTCAGTATCACAAGCATGCAACAGTTCAGAGGAGGAAAAAATGTGTTAACCAAGCCTAAAGCTACTTTTGCGCTAACGACGCAATCCTAATAAACTCACTTTGCACAGAGGATACTAGGAATTGTTCCTTCCCTATGGTGGCTGGAAAGCTCACACACCACCACCCCATATACTCACTGCCACGAGAGCATAGCGGGCTGTATCTGCCATCACCTGGCAAGCCTCCAGTGCTCCTTCTCTAACCTTCTTCTGCCTCGTCAAGGATCACTGCAAGTTGCTACTTGACTATCTTCTACTGGATCTGTCAAGCTCACAGAATTCTATCCCCCAGTCTCAGTTACCTCTAAAAAGTGCCATCCAGAGCCCCCTAGGAGGCTCCTTAATGCCCTCCGACTGTTTCCCTGACATGAGAAAACAGGAAGTTTAAGAATGCCAACTTCATCCAATTTAGGACATGATCTCCCAGAAGACCACCGACCAGGAGCGCACTGGGAGAGGATGCTCAGGAAAACTTGCTCACTCACCGTGTCAAATTCCTTGCCCTTTATTTCTTTGAAAGCTTCAGCGAAGACCTCATCCTCAAACCACTGGTGAACAAGGTCATTTCTTGATGCTCTGGTGGTCATTCTATACAATGCCTCAGAAAGAGACACCTGCTGGCTGTAGTCTAGAAATTGAAAACACAACAGAACAGGAAATGGGAATTCCCAAACCAGGCCCTGCTCGGAGAAAGCCCAGCTTAGAAGACTTGTATGGCAGCTCTATGGTACTTCTAGTATTGTACCTGGAACTGTTTTGGTCATTTAATTATATTTAAAATTTGATAGAAATTATATTTAAATAATTTATTCACTCTGTGTGTGTGTGTGTGTGTGTGTGTGTGTGTGTGTGTGTGTGTGTATGCACGTACATGTGCACATGCAGGCCAGTTCTAGGGCTTGCACACTGGGCCAGGGTGTTATCTGAGCTTTTTATTCTCAATGCTAGTTATCTACCACTTGTGTCATAGCTCCATTGCCAGCTTTTTAGTAGTTAATTGGAGATGAAAGTCTTACAAACTTTCCTACCCCAGATGACTTCAAACCAAGATCCTCAGTTCTCAGCCTTCTAGGTAGCTAATATTATAAGCTGCCACTTATTCACTTAATTAAGAGAAACAATAGGTTGGTACACACACTTTTGAAAATATCTATTCCTTGGTTTCACATTTTTAAGTACATTTAAACAACTAAATCATATAAAATAACAACATATAAATACAAAGTATAAAATCTCAAGATTAACTGATATTGTAGAGCTGAGACACCAAAACCACAGAGATTAACATGTTCAAATCTTGAATAATTCTCACAATAAAAAGGGAACTGTAGGCTTTTTATATTCAACAGTATGGACTTTATGTTCTTGGAATTTATAGAATAATAATGCTTTCAGGTACACAGAAAAGCCTGACAATGAAAAACCAAAGAGCAAGGAATGACACTGGAGCATGAATGCAGACTTTTGTGACTCTGGTTTCTTTTATTTAAAAAAAAATACATATGGGCTGAAGGGCCGAGAGTTTGGCCTAGTAGTAGAGTGCTTGCCTAGCATGCACGAAGTCCTGGGTTCGATTCCTTGGTACCACATACACAAAAGGCTGAGAGTGGTGCTGAGGCTCAAGAGGTAGAGCTCTAGCCTTGCCAAGGACAGAGCTTAGACCCTGAGTTCAAGCCCAGGACTGGCAAAAAAAGAAACAAAACCAAGAACCCAAGGGCAGTGCTCAGGCCCTGAGCCCAAGCCCAGGACTGGCAAAAAAAATATGTGGGCTGAGTCTTGCCAGTGGTAGAGTAGTTGCCTAGCATGCATGAAGACCAGGGTTCGATTCCTTGGTACCACATACATAGAAAAAGCCAGAAGTGGTGTTGTGGATCAAGTGTCTCATCTTAGCTACTCAGGAGGCTGAGATCTGAAAAAATATTGAGGTTCAAATAAAGCCCAAGTAGGAAACCGTGAGACATTTATCTCCAACCATTAAGAAGCTGTAAGTGGAGCTGTGGCTCAAGTGTTAGAACACTAGCCTTGAGGGACAAAAGAATTTGAAACAAATATAGCAAATACTAAAATTTATCAAATCTGGCAGGCAACTGAATGCTCATTATTCCCCAAGATGTTTAGTACCCAAAGGTCTCTCAAAATAAATTTAAAATAATGGGATTGGAAAAGATAGACGAATGATGGAGGGGTGACATTGATCAAGATGCAGTGTACTCGTAATTTGGGTTGTATAATTGAAAACTCTTTGTACAACTTCTTAAAAATAAAATTTAAGGGTTCAGAGTGTGGCCTAGTGGTAGAGTGCTTGCCTCACATGCACAAAGCCCTGGGTTCAATTCCTTGGTACCACATACACATAAAAAGCTGGAAGTGGTGCTAAAGTGGTAGAGTGCTAGCCTGGAGAAAGCCCAAGGACAGTGCCCAGCTTCTGAGTTCAAGTCCCAGGATGGGCAAAAATTAAATAAAAATTAAATAAATTAAAACTAAAATGTTAATACCTACCTCAACAATTTATCCCCCAACATTTCAAGAATGTCCAGTATTTGATAACCTAAGTTATTTAAAACTCTAAATATGTCTTACCACCCACAGTCAGCATTGTCCTTGCAAAGTCCATTCTGAAACATTTAAATAAATTATATTTTACCAAAATGAACAGTAGAAGGTGAAACTTGATTAAATCACATTAAATTTTCAAGCAAAGTTATATTTCTGCAATTATTTCATTTGAAGCATCAGAATTTCTACAATGTGGAAATAGATCCCTTGTATAGGAAACTCTCCAGCTTCTGTTTTTGTGATATCTGTGGTTCATTTATTTATTTTTTTTGCTTTGTTGCCAGTCTTGGGCTTGAATTCAGAGTCTGGGCACTGTCCTTGAGATTT